>NC_047030.1:11395738-11699146 GCF_902652985.1 Pecten maximus | reverse complement strand
CTGTATCTCAGCACTTCCATGGGAGAAACTGTATGTCAGAACTTCTATGGAGAAACTGTATGTCAGCACTTCCATGGGGAGAACTGTATGTCAGAACTTCTATGGGAGAAAATGTATGTCAGCACTTCCATGGGAGAAACTGTATGTCAGAACTTCCATGGGAGAAACTGTATGTCAGCACTTATATGGGAGAAACTGTATGTTAGCACTTCCATGGGAGAAAATGTATGTCAGAACTTCCATGGGAGAAACTGTATATCAGAACTTCCATGGGAGAAACTGTATGTCAGCACTTCCATGGGAGAAAATGTATGTCAGCACTTCCATGGGAGAAACTGTATGTCAGAACTTCCATGGGGAGAACTGTATGTCAGAACTTCTTCCATGGGAGAAACTGTATGTCAGAACTTCTATGGGAGAAACTGTATGTCAGCACTTCCATGGGAGAAACTGTATGTCAGAACTTCCATGGGAGAAACTGTATGTCAGCACTTATATGGGAGAAACTGTATGTTAGCACTTCCATGGGAGAAAATGTATGTCAGAACTTCCATGGGAGAAACTGTATATCAGAACTTCCATGGGAGAAACTGTATGTCAGCACTTCCATGGGAGAAACTGTATGGCAGCACTTCTATGGGAGAAACTGTATGTTAGCACTTCCATGGGAAAAACTGTATGTCAGCACTTCCATGGGGAGAAACTGTATGTTAGCACTTCTATGGGAGAAACTGTATGTCAGCACTTCCATGGGAGAAACTGTATGTTAGCACTTCCATGGAAGAACAGTATGTCAGAACTTCCATGAGAGAAACTGTATGTCAGAACTTCTATGGGAGAAACTGTATGTCAGAACTTCTATGGGAGAAACTGTATGTCAGAACTTCTATGGGAGAAACTATATGTCAGCACTTCCATGGGAGAAACTGTATGTCAGAACTTCTATGGGAGAAACTGTATGTTAGCACTTCTATGGGAGAAACTGTATGTTAGCACTTCTATGGGAGAAACTGTATGTCAGCACTTCTAATGTAGAAGTAGTATGAATTGGTGTTTGTGCATTTTAACATTTAGTGGAAGGTTGGGTGTGAAGCATCACATGTGGGTCATTATGTCTTACAACAATAGAATTCTATGTTGATCAGTCACATATTGACTGAGTGTTAACTTTGTGGAGCGACAGCATGTGACTGATGAGTGAATGTGTGTACATATATATACCTATACAAGTCAATGTATGTATATATATACACCTGTATGAGTCAATGTTTGTATATATATATACACCTGTATGAGTCAATGTTTGTATATATATGTATACACCTGTATGAGTCAATGCGTATACATATATAGACCTGTATGAGTCAGTGTGTGTGTGTGTGTACATATATAGACCTGTATGAGTCAATGTGTGTACACATATATAGACCTGTATGAGTCAATGTATGTACATATATAGACCTGTATGAGTCAATGCGTGTACATATATATAGACCTGTATGAGTCAATGTGTGTACACATATATACACCTGTATGAGTCAATGTGTGTACACATATATAGACCTGTATGAGTCAATGTGTGTACACATATAGACCTGTATGAGTCAATGTGTACACATATATAGACCTGTATGAGTCAATGTGTGTGCATATATAGACCTGTATGAGTCAATGTGTGTGCATATATAAACCTGTATGAGTCAATGTGTGTTCATATATATAGACCTGTATGAGTCAATGTGTGTGCATATATAGACCTGTATGAGTCAATGTGTGTACACATATATAGACCTGTATGAGTCAATGTGTGTACACATATAGACCTGTATGAGTCAATGTGTACACATATATAGACCTGTATGAGTCAATGTGTGTACACATATAGACATGTATGAGTCAATGTGTGTACATATATAGACCTGTATGAGTCAATGTATGTACACATATATACACCTGTATGAGTCAATGTGTGTACATATATAGACCTGTATGAGTCAATGTATGTACACATATATAGACCTGTATGAGTCAATGTGTGTGTGTGTGTATATATACACCTGTATGAGTCAATGTATGTACACATATATATACACCTGTATGACTACGAGTCAATGCATGTACATATATATACCTATACGAGTCAATGTGTGTGTATATATATATACACACCTGTATGAGTCAATGTATGTACATATATATATACACCTGTATGATTTGTACCTATCTATTGATGAATAAAAACCAAAGTGCATCTAAAATAAGCTACTTCTACATAACAATTGTGTGTCTATAGGCTCTGGTTAGGGATAAATAATGGTGTCGGGTGCTTTTAAATGATTATGCCTTATTCATATTTTGTATGTGACATTTCCTGTTTCTGTACTGAATACATTATTTTTGGTATCTAATTGAATAAAACAAAATTAAAAACTAAATAAATGAAAATAATCTTGTTAGGGCATTTCAACATGTAATGAAAAACAACAAAACAAATTCTTAAATCAAGAAGCAACATTCCAGGGGCACCATACAGAAAAAAAATCTGCATTCTTGGTATGATACAGTCTAATACAAACATTCTTGGGATGGAGTGTGATATGTACTACAGGCACAACAATCTCTCTTAATAACTTATTGGTGAAGTTGAATTCCCAGAGATTTTCAGCAATAGTTCACACTTGATAAATACCACTAGTAAAATCTGTTTTTAACATTTACAAGAATTCTGTAGTAAAACTAATATCATTCCAAGGGTTGCATTCATTTATGAATGATTTGAAGACAAAGTAAATGATTGAAACTGTTACCCTTGGATTACCAAGATGAGCTTATATCAATATGAAGCATTCACCTGCTACGCAGTTCTATTTTATTTACATGTGTAACTACTGTATAAACTAACGCACTGGTAAATTAAATATTATTTGAATCAAACTGCTACAATACAACGTAAAACCCATTTAAATAAATTTTGAAGATGTCACATCATAAAATTCCCCACATTATCATACTCTTCCTATCTCACTTTACAAAAAAAAAAAAAATCATTTTAAATGATACTTTATGAGTTTATGTATGAAATGCCAAAAATCTGCAGGAATTCAACACCCAATGACCATGAATTTGGAATATGAAAGGTACAGTAATGCATAGCTTTCTGTCGGTGCTCTGTGTACATATATGTAAAAGTAGGATAAATACAACTTGTGTTCATATTTCCCAACTAAATACATAAATCATGATATACAAACAAAATCAAAATAAATAAATATCAAACAAAAACCATTAAATAAATATGTGAACAAAATTGAACAATTAGTAACAGAAAGTATATGTGAAATAATATAAGTACAAAATGTTAGTACAAATAAACATATAATGTTATCATTGTATATATATATGTGTGTACTGCCTTGCAGCCATGTACAGATTTGATATCTCAAGTCAGAGACCATAATTAAGTTATATGACATCAAACCGGTGGTACCAAAATTACCAGAAGTTAAATCAGTTAATAACACAATTCCTTGTTTGTTTGCTGGGTTTATCACCCTAAGGACAGCCTGAGTCATTTTGAGGCTGGTCTGTTTGTAGTAGCTGGTGGCTACCTCACTGAACAACACATAGGGAGGCCTGTCCATTTCTTAGCTTTCCTGAGAAACACAAACCACCATGGGTAGTGAGTGTCGAACCAGGTACCTCAAATCTTCACCTAAGGTAACATAGAACAACTTCAAACCAACACAGCTATGTGGCCCCCATAATATGGCTGCACAGAGATATAATTCCTGTGAAGTTTTATTCTATTAATAAATATATATATATATATACAAAGATAACATAAAAATAACCAGAATAAAATAATCACAACTTGTGCAAGAAACTCAAAATAACTTCAGGTTAGTTTGTCAAATTTAAAACTAAAAGAAATTCCTACAGAAACGAAGAAAAATGAAATAAACAAACAAATAGACACATCTTAATCCCATTTCCAAAATGCAAACAGAAAGTAAAATTTGTGATTTAAAGAAGAAAGAAAACAAAACAAAAATTGAAAAAAAAAAACCAAAACATTAAAACATAAAATTAATAATTAACAAAACAAAGGTTTCAAAAAAAAGAAAATTAACAGAGAAAAAATAAGTGTAAATGAAGTACCTTATTAAACTTTAAAAATGTTTTTAAAACTGCTAAATATCTAGAGAGAAAACTGAAAGACAAAAAAACAGGTTAGTGCTTTGAAGATTGAAGGTCTATATAGATTATATTGCTAACTATGGCTAAGATTATAAACTCTCTAGATTAATGGTCACTATAGAACTAAGATTATCTCTAGATTATGGATATCTGGATTAATGGTCACTAGAACTAAGATTATCTCTAGAGAACGGATATCTGGATTAATGGACACTAGGACTATGGTAAGATATCTCCATAGATCTCTTTGGATTAATGTTAACTACGGAGTACACATCACAGCAAACAGCCCCCCTCAGGACTATACATCACCCTGGATACGCATAGTGTCATCCCCTTCACCAGTTGTCAAAATGGCAAATATTTGTCTAATAACACCTTTGATTTCTGGTACCAACACCTAGGTATACATTACAGGTACAGAGTTTCAGAATCAGGTTTAAGTGACAGAATCTGAGGTTTATACAAGATGTTTATAGGATATGTATGTACATGGTGGTTTATGTGACAGGATCTGAGGTTTATACAAGATGTTTATAGGATATGTATGTACATGGTGGTTTATGTGACAGAATCTGAGGTTTATATAAGATGTTTATAGGATATGTATGTACGTGGTGGTTTATGTGACAGGATCCGAGGTTTATACAAGATGTTTAAATGATATGTATGTACGTGGTGATTGGTTAAGTCTATACTAAAGTTTAAATCAGGTATACATGTATATAAATATCAGAATTTCACGTAAACTTATTATATCATTGTATACAAGAGATTGAAAGGTAATTTAGAAGTGGATCCCTGCACAGTTGAGGAAGGAAATGGATCACACTTTAATTATTCCCTAGACCTAATGAAATACAGCTATTCAAATATTTTACATTTTAAATTTTACAGGTTTTCTTTGTTGGATTCATCGATATTTACAGATCTAATTTACGAATAAGTATATATATATATACATATAAATCTCATTCTGATTGTGGAGGTATATACTTGATTGATTCTTGTGAATATATGTGTTACATACATGTATGTGATTCATTCCGATTCTGTGAATACAAATTTCACGATATATCTTGATTATATGTCGCACGCCAGCTACAAGTGGACAGACAGATGGACAGACAGATGGACAGACAAACACAGACACATGGTGTCTAATCATCTAGTGCTATGTCTATAGCTCCAGTAGGAACCAATCACCAGTCATCTACCGTCAATCCTGCTATGTTTCTGTTTCTACTTTTGTGAACATACAAGTCAATATCCATCATAATAGTTTGTATCCTACCACAGTTTATCTAGAATTCTATGACCCAGAACAATAAGAGAATTTTGCCTAGTCTTCCTAAATTTGACCTTCACAATACGGACAAAACGACAGTAACTATTTCACAGTCATTTTGTCTTCGTAAATTTGACCTTCACAATACAGACAGTATGACAGTGACTATTTCATAGTAATTTTGTTTTTGTAAAATTGCCTTCATTGAGACATAGTAATATAATCCTCTAACACAAGCAGAAATGGAAGAAGTGGCTATTTTTCTGTTTTAAATAGTTTTAACTTATCTTGGGTCATGAAATTACATTAAATTATAGGTAAGTTTCATACAAACTGGTGGATATTTCTTCAGTCATTCACCAAAAGCTAAAACAAAAACATGACCAGCATGACAGTTTTACCACTACAAGGTGACAAATCACATTCCAGGGCACATAACAGCTGTTACTTTCACTTGACTTTGTTTAAAGGTTGTTATGGATACAGAATACAATGGTCTCTCAAGGGAGGTAATTCTCATTTCTCAAGATATTACAAGTAAACTAAAGGAAGTGTATGGGGGTTCTGTTAGACATATCTTTATGGTTGGGATCTCTAAGGGTTTCTGTTAGACTACCCATAGCTACACACCAAAAATAACATGATGATGCCAAAGAGTTTTTAATATAAGAAGAAATGTTATCAAAACAATTTTATCATAATGGACAAATTAGTTAAGGATTTATTTAAACTTCTATAAAACATATCATAGAAAATTAATGGTAATTAAAAACAAAATGAGAGACAAGTATCCAGTTATGTATTAAATATTAATTCCTTGGAAAATAGTGAAATACATTTCTGTTAAAATATAAGTTTGAATATTACTGAGTTTGAAACAAACAGATCTGGTCAATATTTCTCAGGTAAATGTTAAGTCATATTTACTATTATTACCATAGCTATTCAAAAATACATAACTATTTCATATGATTTCAAAATTCAATCTCCTGAAGTATCAAAATATGTTTATAACATATTCCTGTCAATAAATAACAGCAACAATGCTGTGAAGAAATAAATTTCAGCAAGTTAGATGAGAATTAATGCAGAGAGGTGAGACTCGAGCCATATTTATGATTTAAAGGTCATAGGTGAACAAGAGAAGATCAGAACTTTCATTAATTTGAAAACAAGTCAAGACAAGTAACAGCATGCAATGTGCCAAGGGAGGTGACTCTATAGCTAGAGTTTACCATGCAGTTTCCATGGTTACAATGTTCCAGCTATATCACATTCAATGTTAACCAATGTGGATTATAGCTATCTGGGTTTTAGTTAGAGCTAATTCCTTGTGTACCAAAATACAGCCCATATTTTTATAGAGAAGACAACAGCCCAACATCCATTGTGATGGCCTTATAAGATATCTATGGTAACATTGCTTGTGATAGTCTAATCCATAAGATATCCAAGTTCACATTCATTGTGATAGTCTTATTTTAAAGATATCTAAAGTTAATTTTTTTTCTTGATGATGATTATTTCAAAATATTAACAAAATTTTAAAAAATTATGTCATAAAATTTTATTTAGTATTTGAACCGTACATTTATATGAGTGAAATACAATTTACCTCTTAGGATAACTCTGTATGTAATGCTTATACAATGGATGTTGATGCTGTTACAGGTCAACATGGGGACATTACTCAATTTTACATACCTTACCTCTCTGTCTGTTCAAACGAAAATGAAATAATTTACAGATTCCAGTAGTTAACTATCATCTCTATAATACCAAGTTCCTATGAAGGAACATACTGTAGATTCAACATGAAAGTGATTTGTATATATACCAAACACAGAACAATAACAAATATTTCAAAACTTTTTTTTTAAAAAGAAAATTAGTGAAAAGTAGAAATTGTATTAAACTCTGGTTAAATAAATAAACAGAAACAAGGTAACAAAACCTAAACAACAGTTTTAAATGTTGAGGGGATCGCACGCATCCTGACATTGACCGGAGACGACTTCCAGCCTAAGGACAACCTGACCCTGTAAACCTGTACCATGCTGGCTCTAGGTAGTAGTACCAGTGTCTCCTAGCAGTTACCATGTAAAGTAGGTCACTACGACTCCGTTTTGTAAGCACTATGCATTGCTCCCGAGGATGTATAGTGTGAGGGAAGGCAGGTGACTAGGTGGCTAAACAGACACAGAAGACCATACCTATCTAATGCAAAATCAAGCAAATCCTCGTAGCTCACACCATCAGATGTTTTGTAGTTAGCAAGCATGATGGGCGAGATTTCTTCCGAGCCTTCCCTATCTGAAATTCTCTCCCCTGCCAAGATTAAAGACTTGACCCAAAATGGATCGCTGCGATTATAAAATCCTAATTGTTCCAGATTAACATTATTATTATTATTTAGACGGAATTTCACACGGGGGAATGTAGAGGAGCCAGAACGGCATATAGGAGTTGTAAGATTTTGTGAACAATTTTTTCGATGTATCACTGGGCTAGAATCATTTTCAAAAACATTATCATTTAAATTATCATCGTCACTGTCTGAGCTATCATCGCTCGTATCATCTACATTTCGAAATGGGGTTGGTAAAAGAGGGGCAGGAGGGAGGTCAGTAGGTCGCCCAAGGTCAGAAGGTCGTCCCTGTCGGGCCGGGACGGCAGGAGCCCATGCAACAGAAGAGGAGGAGGTAGAGGTTACACGAACAGCAGCAGCTGATGACGGTGACATAACAGAAGACGACTGAGCTGATAAGCGACCTTCCGAGTAATTGCCGCAGTCATCAGAATCGTCCAGTATGAGCGGGTACTTCCGCTCCCGCGTTGTACTTAGGATCGCTGATCGTGTCACGGAGGTCCTAGGTGGCAATGGAAGGGGGTTTTGATTTACGTTCCGGCGACCTCCGCCATCACCACTTACACTGTAGGACCTAGGTGGGATAGCAGGGGGTCTAGATCGCCCAGGAAACCCCTCCACAGGTGTCTCCCTACGAGGAGGTACAACATTGTTACACCCATTTACACGACTATCGGGGGGTTCGTCCCCGTTAAATACTGAACTAGAATAATTGACATGCTGCACATGGTTGCTTCCAGAGTCGACACTCATAGAATGGTGTAACTGCGGTTTTCTATACTGTAATTTGGGAGGTAGATTTGGGGGTCGAGCATTACCTTGTCCCGCCCGGCCTCCACGAATTGGAATAGCTCCACCACGTAACATCCGCAATGGATTTGTATCCACTTCCTCATCATCACCGTTACTGGTGGGCATGCTCTTACCAGGGATCCCTTGAGGCTCACGTAAATTCCTATTAGGGGCAGGTTCGCCCATGTCTCCCACAACACCACGTTGGTGGTCCAGCGAGCGCCGAATTCGGCTCTCCCTGGCCAGCTTGTTCATTATTTCCCTAGGGGAAGGTTCACTGAACTCCTCATCAAACAAGCTACTAGATTTAGAACTAGAGTCCCTTCGCGGTGCCTCATCAATGTGAAGTTCTTTTGTACTTGAGGAGTCTGTGCTATACTCTGTCGAGTCGGGTAGGTCGATCCGCAACACTTCACTGTGTCGCTTTGGATCATCAGAGTCACTATAGTCTGAACTACGAACTGATGTCCTCTCAGACACCTCGTCCCGATCTTCTTGAATCCGGAGAATATCGGAACCACCACTGCGAGAACTGTCTTTACCAAAACTCTGGTTTGATGCTACACTGTGACTTGACCCAAAACTTTCGTTAAGGTCCCACTGTAGGTCGGCCACAGCAGATGTTACTGGAATCCGCGGTGGAGGCTGCTGAGGACGAGGCACAGGTTCCACACGGTGAATTTCAGGCCTCTGTTTTGGCGATGGGACGGGTGGTTCATATTTTTTAGGAATTTCCACTCGGGGTTTAGGAACAGGACGAGGAGGAGAAGGCTCAACTTTTTCTATTGGTTCAAGGTCAACAAATAATTCCACTTCCTCTGTGCTGGCTAGCGGCACATTACTTCTTAAGCTATTTGTCACAGTCCTCTTTGGTTCCCACGAAGGTCTGGAGTCGACAGAGGTCTTTGAAGTCTCCCATGATGGTCTGGAGTCAACAGAGGTCTTTGAAGTCTCCCAAGATGGTCTGGAGTCGACAGATGTCTTTGAGGTCTCCCACGATGGTCTAGAATCTGACGTATTTCGAGATGTTTCCCAAGATGATTTAGATTCTGTTCTTGATGATTCCCAGGAGTGTTTAGTTTCGACTGGTTTTGATGGTTCCCAGGAGTGTTTAGTTTCGACTGGTTTTGATGGTTCCCAGGAGTGTTTAGTTTCGACTGGTTTTGATGGTTCCCAAGACGGTTTAGACTCCGATCTTGACTCCCATGATGGTCTAGCCTCAGGTACAGGGGCAGGGTATTTAGGTCGCTCCTTCTTCTGGTCCTCTTTAACAGACCCACGTACCACAAGAAGGTTGTACGCTTCCTGAGCCTCTGGAGGAACATCCTCAGTTATCTCCCCTTTGTGAGCAATCTCTTCTGAAAAAGTTCGTTTACGCTCATTTTTGGGGCTTCTCTTAAACGAGTTCTTTAATTTGGAGATGAGTTTGGGAGACTCTGACCCACTCTCAGAGTCAGAGCGCATCCTCTCTGGTCCTGTGGGTGAGGTGGGTGTCTCCGATGTCTGGTTATGGGATGACACAACTGCACACTCATTAGCCAGAGCAATTGCATCGTCCATCATTTTCTCCTCAGAAGCAGACATAGGTTTGACCTTTGCCTGTTTCCTTGGTTCAGGTTTAGGGGGTTCCTTTTTAATCTCCTGAAATAGAAACGCATTGTTAATCCCATACAGATTTTCTAACTATATCACACCATACTTAACTTCTAACTTCTTAACTTCTAAGCATAAAACAACATTAACTTTTCTGTACAGTACCAAAGTTCACCTGTACTTCTCTAATAATACCACAGTTTTGTTCAACAGTACTCACAGCCCTTCAATTTCATGATAATGAAATGTATATAATTCACCAGGAGCAGCTCAAAGTTGAAAATGTCTCTTCTATAATTAAGAATTTTATGGGTACAGTATTTGTAAAACACAAAATCCCTCCAAAGCTTTGGTAATGATATGATCCAGTGGAAGCAGACAGTACAATATATACATACCCGTGTTGCATTTAGATTGTATAAGGGATATTTGGGGCTCACCATGGGTATTACCAACATATAAATCCTCTAAATTATTACTTTTCTTTGTAAATATGACAATATGCAGTCATGGTGATCCACCTCCACAACTTATTCCAGATATGAATCTTTTCAATGTTGGTGTGGAGGGTATGAATGACACATATTATTTACATGTAAATTGTTGCTACATATAAATTTAATCTGTTTCTGTAATTTAGATTTGATTGTCCAGTTTCTCATATACTGAAATTTTTTTTTTACACCCTTTTCAAGAAAAATTTTTCAATTTGATTTATAAAATCCTTTTGTGGATCCTCTAGCAAATACAGTCGAACCCACTTAATTTGAAATCGGATATATTGAAATATCGTTTAATTTGAAGTGAAATAAAATCCCCGTCCAAATGCCTTCTTTGTCTTTGTATTGTTTCATCGGTTATTTTGAAATCGGTTTATTTGAAATATCGCTTTATTTGAAAGGAAATTATTGCCCTCGGCAATGCTAAACCATTGTTTATGTATCGCTTAAATTGAATAGATTATATAATTACCGGCCGTTACGGTACGTGCGTCCGATCAATAGATAGGTAAAATGAAATTCTGATTTACACAATACAAATAAATTGTGACTTTTAATCATTAACTGCGTTCGTTATGAGGATGAATCTGTATTTGTTTACGAAAATACCTTGAGGGACACAGCTTATTTTGGCTACTGATACATATATACATCGAAATTGACTCTCATTTAACTACACGCGAGACAATTACAAATGACGAGTCCATTATTAGGGATTTGACAGACAATGATAACAACGTAACCAGAACAGTGATATTGACAATGACCCTCAAACAATTCGTGAAAATCCATCTATCATCGACGCACATGTCCGATTTCAGAAGGAAGTTTCTTGGAAAGTAGCCCAGATGTACCGGAAACTGTTCTCACGTGTGTCCGCGAACTCAACATAAACAAAAACAAGCAACAGTCGAAGACTTCTCCCGTCGAACTTAACATTATTTTTAATAAACTGTGACACTATTATCATTTTGGCACCGATTGTAAATACTGACTAAGTAAAATCAACTATATTGAACAATGGTGTGTTGTTTGACGTAACGCGGTACTGAAATATGTCGGCAAAAGGCTGGATCCCGGTTATATTGAAAACCGGTTAATTTGAAGTATTTTTCCATTCCCCGAGCATTTCAATATAACCGGGTTCGACTGTATTTGGATGATTCTAATCTCCTTACTTTACCTTATTCTGATTAAAAAAGTCTCTCCGCATTCCAGTTTAACTGTAAATCTTGTTAACTATGAACCAGATTTGAAGTAATATTACTAGTCTGTAACTGCTCTTGTTGACGCGGATGAAAGTACACTTTATTGTAGGAGGAAACCACATAAGCCGGGGAAAACCTTGAAACTGGGCAGAAAACTTCACACTTTTCAACAAACAATCTGGGACCCTGCAGTCTTTGTGAAAGACGGGTTCACTAACCACTGTGCCGTCCAACTATCCTTACTATAGTCACATTGTTTGTGTAAAGTTTTGATATCATTGAATGTAATACAATATATGTTTGTTCGTACAAAAATGCACATGTAACAGTTTTGTCGGGATTTACAAAACTGTCTGAACGATGACAGGGGCTTCTTCATCTGAAAACTAGTATTTTTAGTAAGGGGATTATAAATATTTTTGAGAAAAAAAAAGAGCTTCATTGCATGCAGAGAAGTTTTGGATGCAAAGAAGCATTTGATTCTGCACATCATGCACCCTACGTTAATATGTGTACATCCTCTGGCGTGCACGAGTGTATCATTTGCTGCAAGATCGTGAATCCCGCAACCTAGAAGCAACACGGGTAGTCAAAGAAATTTAGTACATTCAAGTAGAAGCAAGAGAGATTTTTCCATTTATATTGTCAAGTTCTGTTTATATTTCTATTACTTCAGGAGCTTGATGATGCATTCAATATAAAAAAGACAAGTATATAAACACATGAAGGACGTGGCTGTTAATCTCCAAATTTAATTATGTTCATGACATATGCATGTATTGAAAGTTAACAAAGAAAGAAATCTTTAAAAATATATAGTATATACCAAATCTGACTAAAACTTTGATATCATGTATGAAATATTCCAATTTGGATTTATAAACAGCCCTGCCCTGTTGCCATAGTAACACTTACAGATCTAGGAGGTTGTGCAGGCAGTGGGGGTGGGGTGCTGTGTCTATACTCCTTCACTGACGGTGGGGAGACTGACCCACTACGGTCATTAAAACTGTTACGGAATTGTGAATCAGGCGTTGCAGTAGAGTCTGAAGGCGATGATGCCTCCAATTTGGCTTCTTTCTCATTCAACGCCTTCAACACTTCGTCCATAAATGAACCACCAAAATCAAAGGAAGACTGAAACAGGAAAATGATCACATGTTAAAACACAAAAAACAACATAATACCTTTGTCTTTCCAGTCCGTATGTTCATGGTGATCAATTTAATTATCATTTAAACATTCATTGCCAAGGTATTTTTGTTTTCTAAATAGTACATACTTCAAAAACAATTTTCCCCAGATTAAGAAATATGATTGGCATACCCCAATATCAGGCATCTTGAAGTCAGCAAAGAGAGAATCATCCTCTATATCCTGGTAATGAGGTGTCCGATCTCCATCCATCTCATCCTTGAAGGTACTATCAATGGATTCCTGGCTTATCCTGAAAGACATCAATATAAACCTTTAGTGACAGATGAATGTTAAAGAATAGTAGCAAGAAAAAGTCAGTCAATTCTAAAAACCTTTATATTATCATGTTTTTTGTATAATGAAGATTAAAAGAAAAAATCTGGTTTCCTATGAATTTTAAAAGTGTTCAATTTTATCTCAGAAAACTGACAAATACTGATTGACAAATGATCAGATTTGTCCATGTATTCCAATCTGTTTTTGTGATAATGTTGCAGACATGATATCCAGCATTCGGATGTAAGGATCCCTCCTTGTACAATATCGATGAACATATTTGACAGTTCCCTCCCCTTGTATACCATTAACCAGGAGCAATGTCCCTGACTAAAAGACTAAAATCAGAAAAATATTTCTAAGTTGGGAAAATTTTGATATTTCATTTGAATGGTTTGATGATGGTTTCATCCTGTTTTCATATACTGTACTAGTCACCCATTTTGCTGTTTTAGGGTAGGGCAGGGAATTAATCTCAGATCCCTCTGGTTACACCTTGTGTAATTCAATTTGTCAAACTCATACAGGTATTACATCTCCGACGAAGCGTTACTATGATCTATTGAAAACAAGGCAGGCCAAAACCAAAAGTTGCATACCTAACAATATCATCATCCTCCAAAAGTGAATAAATAATTAATTGGATCCTGAAGACATGCAATACTCTGCCTCTCTATTTGGTATGTCATTTTCAATCTTGTAAGCGATAATTTTTAGAATGCCGTCATTATTATTTTTGTTTCTATGTTTCTTGGTGTTAATGAAGACATCAGAAATGAGTGTTCTCGATATTCAACAGCTTCATCAAATAGTACAAGTGTAGATAATATACATTTATTACTTGCCGAGTGACTTTCGCATACTCCATTCTCCAGCGATTCAACCACCTATGGACCTCACCAATCTATTGAACTTTCGTTGGCTCTATTTCCCCCTTTTAGTGTTAATATATTGCTATGTCATAGATTTTATTTTATGCTGTGACAAGCAGTGTAGCATCTTTAAGGGTTTTCAAGATTTTAAATTAACCAAGGCAATTTCTTTTTAACTTTCAACAAGAGATCCCAGAGGGATCTTGGCGCCCACCATTGAATGATCTTCATAGGTTCCATGTCAGATTGATCTTTTCTCTACTTTTCCCTTCTTCTAAGTCTTACTAATTTGTGTAAATTCAGAAACAGCCTTCTATAGCTAGTACTTTTCAAACAAGGGGAAGCTATATATAAAATTTAAGATTTAGCGATAATGGCTCTCTGTCGACCATGTTGTTTTTGGATTGGTCCCAATATGCAAAACTAGGCACTGAGGGGAACCTACATATGAAATTTGAGAAAGATCCCTTGAGTGCTTTCTGAGAAATAGCGATAACAAACTTCAATTGTCAAAATCCAAGATGGCTGCCTGTCGGCCATGTTGTTTTCTGATTAGTTTCAAAATGCAATATGCACAACAAGGCACCAAGGGGAACCTACATATGAAATTTGAGAAAGATCCCTTCAGTACTTTCTGAGAAATAGCGATAACAAACTTCAATTGTCAATATCCAAGATGGCTACCTGTCAGCCATGTTGTTTTCCGATTGGTCTCAAAATGCAATATGCATAACTAAGCACCAAGGGGAACCTACATATGAAATTTGAGAAAGATCCCTTCCTTACTTTCTCAGAAATAGCGATAACAAACTTCAATTGTCAAAATCCAAGATGGCTGCCTGTCGGCCATGTTGTTTTCCGATTGGTCTCAAAAATGCAATATGCATAACTAGGCACCAAGGGGAATCTACATATTAAATTTGAGAAAGATCCCTTCAGTACTTTCTCAGAAATAGCGATAACAAACTTCAATTGTCAAAATCCAAGATGGCTGCCTGTCGGCCATGTTGTTTTCCGATTGGTCTCAAAATGCAATATGCATAAGTAGGCACCAAGGGGAAACTACGTATGAAATTTGAGAAAGATCCCTATAGTACTTTCTCAGAAATAGCGATAACAAACTTCAATTATCAAAATCCAAGATGGCTGCCTGTCGGCCATGTTGTTTTCCGATTAGTCTCAAAATGCAATATGCATAACTAGGCACTAAGGGGAGCCTACATATGAAATTTGAGAAAGATCTCTTCCTTACTTTCTCAGAAAAAGCGATAACAAACTTCAATTATCAAAATTCAAGATGGCTGCCTGTCGGCCATGTTGTTTTTGGATTAGTCTCAAAATGCAATATGCATAACTAGGCACTAAGGGGAGCCTACATATGAAATTTGAGAAAGATCCCTTCAGTACTTTCTCAGAAATAGCGATAACAAACTTCAATTATCAAAATCCAAGATGGCTGCCTGTCGGCCATGTTGTTTTCCGATTGGTCTCAAAAATGCAATATGCATAACAAGGCACCAAGGGGAGCCTACATATGAAATTTGAGAAAGATCCCTTCAGTACTTTCTCAGAAATAGCGATAACAAACTTCAATTGTCAAAATCCAAGATGGCTGCCTGTCGGCCATGTTGTTTTCCGATTGGTCTCAAAATGCAATATGCATAACTAGGCACCAAGGGGACCCCACATATGAAATTTGAGAAAGATCCCTTCAGTACTTGCTGAGGATTAGCGATAACAAGAATTGTTTACGGACGGACGGAGGGACGGACGGACGGACGGACCATCTGATGATGGTGGGCTAAAAATCCCATTTATAGAAACAAATACTAGTACATAAGCATGGTTGGACTAAAAAATGTCTATAAGACATAAATGCCCCCTCTGCCACTTGACACCCTAAAACACAGTTTGGTGAGGATCACATCAGGAGTTCCTGAGATTAGCTAATTACATTGCATCGGGACGAAACAGGATGGGATGGACATCATCGGTAACACAATATGCCCCCCCCCCCCCCCCCCCCCCCCCCCCCCCCCCCCACCATGGCGGGGGTACAGAATAGTTTATTTGTTCAAAAAATATTACAAACCAGGAATGTCCAAGGCCATTGGTACCAACGCCGTTAGTCCCACCATTGATCGACAGGCCTGAATGTTCACCGTCAGGGCTTTGTCGGTGAAGGCTGAGCGACGAAAGCCTGTCACCTATAACAGGAGAATTTGCACCTGTATAAATTCAATAAGAAATACTTGCAGATATCTAACAATCCCAGGAGTGGGGTTTAAAATTAGATGGTGATCAAAGGTCTCTCATAAAAATATCCAATTACTTATTGTAAATTTTAGTATGAACGATTTTAAATTCTCTATCATTTTATGAAAGAATGGTATTTAAAACCACTCAAGAGTTGAAAGTTTTTCTGCAAAAGGAAAATTGCCTTCATGAAAAGTAACAGAACAACCCATTTGTTTTCACAGGTTTTACTCATAATGTATACAAACTTTGTAAAATCAAATTAATTCTGTTGCTATTTCTTCAAGATTTCCAGATTATCAAAATAAATGTATCAAAAGTGAGGTGACCTCCGAACAACTATATTTGGTAAATAGATATGGACTACCTTTTAAGAGAAATGATAATTATCATTTTATTAAGAGGAAGAGGACCAGGATGCTTGCTATGTTACTTACCTGCACTACCACTACCGACATTCACCGGTAGTTTGTCGTAGTTGTCGCCGATAAACGACACGTCCCCAAACACCGCCCCATCATAACCTATATGACCCGTGTGACGTAGGTCATTCTTCGGACCACTGATCATCTCTGCCCGTAATTTCCGACTTGAACTCCGCTTTGATTCTGGAAACAACAATAAAGTACAATTTTTTTAAAACCAACTTCTTTTATTTCTAGAGATGTTACATACCTATTTGACCTAATAAGGGCGCCCCTACCTTTTTCCAAGGAAATAAATCTTTGACTGAGTGTCAAAATGGTGTTCAAAAGTAATAATTCTTGTGAAATGTTTTGCTACTTTATGTGTTCAATTTTCTTCAGCAAATTAAGTAACTGGACACAAGTTTTCGCCACTTTATTAGGTCAAATACGGTACATTACATGTTTTATACAATGATAAAGACAGAATTACTGTACATTACTGTCAAGTGTATAATCTAAATCTAGTTTAATTGTGATAGCTATCCTCAAACAGGGTAGTTTGGTTTACACTTGTTGGATATTGTGTTTTAAAATTATCTTTGTTGGACTTTTCTGTTTAGTAAAGTGTACTTAAGTAATTTGTAATCTCTAAAATCTTTTATTTTGAAACCTTGAATGGAAAATTGAAAAGTGGAATGTGGATGCATATCATACACTGGGAAAACTTTCAGCAGATACTAAGTGCAAATGTGTACCATTAAAATTCTAGCAGTTAGTATCCACTAAATGGTCTTCCCAATATAGTTAAGCCAATAGCCTGGTGTACTGGGTATTGGTTATGATGACATAATTCCAGGTGACAATCCAGTGGTTAGACTGGCCCTACCTTTTCTGGAGATGGATGGCTTAGGCAATGAAGTAATGGGACTGTCCGGTTTGGTCTCCGCTATCGGCGTACAGTTGACTGGGTCAAAGAAGCCGGCTTTACCATTATTTAAGACTCCACGACACAGGCCAAATGAAGGTGCATTTGCTGGGCTAAGGAAAGAATGCAGATTTTTCAGAGGTTTATATAAAACACAGAAATTGTCAAAATAATTCATACCCATAGTTAACTGTATAATGGTTCATACAGACATATCAAATTCCAAGACTTTTCAAGGGCAGCTATCAACTTTAGGTGAAATTGAGATTTTTATATATCATATTTATAAAGTTTGATATACACACTGACTTCCAATCACAACAATTTTGTATAAAAGTATTCATTTATACATTAAATGCATGTTGTTAAATATGATTTACCATGACTGACTTGTCTACCAAGATGTAACATCAAACACTTAATTCCAGGGTGTTTTCAAAGCATAACACCTAACTCCAAGACTTTAATGAATTTCAAGACTTCTCCAGGCAAAGATTGGAAATCAGGGTCTTTTCCTTTCTGCATGAACCATGGACAAATTATTAAAATTGTGTGTTCAATATTTTTTTGTACCTTTTATTGACAAAGTATAAGATTTCTGTGTATTTTTTTCATACCTTTTATCAATAACATATATTATATCTGAAGCTTTGTAGTACAGGAAATCCCTTGGCACAGTGACTTCTGGGAAATCTTTCAAGGCCTTCATCTGGACTGGTCTCATCTGTAACAATGACCAATCACCATGGTAACTGATGGAAAGACAACTGGACAGAGCTCTGGGGACTGTTCATTCATACAGACACATCGATTGATCATTTTTTCAAATATAGGCATAGATGCTGACAGACCTCCAGATACTAATACAGGACTTTTTATCAAAACTTATCAGAGAGTAAAATTCTGAAGGTCTGTACTTAGTCCTTAAACGAAAATAGGTAAAACTGTTGGGACCTCAAAAAATTGTGAATACCGGCTACCTATATCTATAAGCTCTAAATATATAATATTTTCAGATATTTTTTGAAGTTTTCACTATGAATGTATGACTGTATTCAATTTTAATTGTAACTAATGTTTTCCAGGCAGTGAATATGTAAACAAATATGTTTTCCAGGCAGTGAATATGTAAACAAATTATTTTTACTGTTGAAGTGAATCCTGAGTTAGAATACTTACAAATGGTAATTGTGTAAAAATATCACCGAACGTCGGCCGCTTGGCGGTATCGTGGTCCCAACATTTACACATAAGGTCATAGTATTCCTTTGGACAGAGGTCAGGTCGGTCAAGTCTTTGACCATTCGGTGTGTCAATGGCTTCCAGGATCTAACAAGACCATGCAATGACAAAAATGAGGAAAAATAAATAAATACAAGGGGAGACAATCTTAATGTTAGGATTAACCACGTTTAGAAAACGGCAAGATCCGAATTATAAGTGATCATCAAAAACAAAATATTTGGATATTTGTAAAGAGGTTAAGATAAGGTTTAATCACAGAATCTATGATATTCTCAGATAAAAACATGGCAATGTATTTTTTGTAAATTTCTGCTTATTTTTGTGGATTAAATACATTTAATTTTTTTTTGTGAAGTAACTGTACCTGTTGGCCAGTCATACTAGCCCAGGGCTGGAGACCGTAGCTGAAGAGTTCCCACATTGTGACACCAAATGCCCAAACATCACTAGCTGATGTGAACTTGAGATAGTTAATACACTCAGGAGCACACCTGTACAGTGAACATGCAATGATTTAATTAATAAATACATAGGAATCAAAAGTGGAATTATGAATATAATATCATTATTTAAACAGAATTCTCAAACTTGATATCAAAAAGAATTTACCAATGAGGGAACATTTTTTGTGAGATGCTGTTGTATACTATTAACTAATGGAATTTGGAACGTAATCTTGCAATGTAAAATCATAGGTTTACGTAATATTTTCAGCCTGACCTGTTTCTACTCACCATGCTATAGGTAGTTTAAGGTTGATGCTGAAATTACTTTGGTAATAGTCTTTACCCACACCTAGTGCCCGCGACAAACCAAAGTCACTGATTTTGACCTGAAACAAAAGTCAAACAATTATGACAATTCTAAATTAAAATAGTTAAAGTCACATACTTTTTCAATGTATACAAAATTACAGCAGTCTACAAACAAGCCAGAGATTTGACTTTGTTTAATATGAATAACAAAAGTAAAAGATAAGTTTTGTGGAGAATCTATATCATATTACTAAAGAAATCAGTAGAAAATTATAGTAACAGAAAATTTGTCTTACTTTTTTTTCTTTTTTTCCCTTCTCAATAGCATCCAGATCAATATCTTGATTATGTGCTGATATTACATTTTAAACTGAAGCTTGTTATTTTTTTGTTCTTTACCTTATTCTTACTAAACACCAGGATATTTCGGACGGCTAAATCTCTGTGGATAAGTCGCTTATTTTCCAAATAGGTCATGCCATCACATATCTGCTGGGCAAAGTCACAAAGGCGAGGCAAGGGAAAGTCCAGACGCAGGGCCTGTTCCTTTAGACACTCTAGTAACGACCGCATGGGAGCTAACTCCGTCACCTTCAAACAGATCACAAGTAATTGATAAATGATATCTTGGTAGCCTAGCAACTACAGCTTACAACGTCCTACCATGGATAGGGAGGTGTAAACTGTTGCCAGGGGTATTTAAACATGTTGATTATTTTATAAATGTAGTTTTTATATCAGCCAAGTTCATTTTATGATGACATCCACACGATGGCCATGACGGTAGTATCAACATTATACAAAATCAACAGAATAGGTATGGCAATTCATTCACAGAAATACAAAACAACTGTATGATATAAATCTATATTAATTATTTGGCACATATTATTAAATCTAAATGTAAATGTTAAGTTGACAGTATCTTATAAATAAATTACTTTAAGTCACAAAGAAAAATATACAAAACATAAATTCATTCTGCGATTCAATTCTGACTGTGTCACCAATATCATTAATGACAGGATAAGCCAAAGGGAAACAACTCTGTCAAGCTTATGATTTACTAGTAAACAATCATACTGAATAGAAAGAATTATTATGTACCAGCATCATGGTATTTTCCTTGTCGAGGACAACTCCAAACATACGGACAATGTTCTCATGGTCAATAGTCTGCATAATACCGGCCTCCTTGAGGAACTCTGTTGTTCCATTCTGTAGCCTCTCTTTACTCAGACACTTGATGGCTACCTGAACCTAAAATAAACAGGACATGTATCAGTTAAACTATACCATTGAATAAAGTACAAATGTATCCATATACCATTGACAGTCTCAGTCACAAATCAGGAAAATTATAATACATATATGCATTTTACATTTGTAATGCATAAACAATCGGGCAAATGAGCAAGACATGCTAAAGTACTATTTCTCCTCTTTGGCCCCACTCCTCAGACCCTTGAGGGTGGGGGTGGGGGGCAGGCCCACCATTCATATTTTATACTTAATTGGATTCCTTTCATCTATGGATGCTTCGACCAAGTATGGACCAAATCCTTTCATTCCTTCAGAAGAAGGATTTTAACCAATTTTGGTGCATAATATCCCCATGTTTGACCCCAGCCCCTCAGGCCCCTGGGGTGTCAGGCCTACTGTTTATACAAAACTGGTTCTTCTTCACCCAAAGATGCTCCCCACCAAATTTGGTTGAAATCTGCTAAGTGGTTCATGACAAGTAGAGTTAATACTGTGTGAGCTAACAATGGTGTCAGATGTTTTTCTAAACATAAAGAGTTATTTTTGGAAGTACAAAATGTACATCAAATTCAATTTGCAAATGTTTTCTGACTAAGTAATTTTGAGCACAAAATGTAATACAAGCACGCTATGAACTAGAAAACATCAGAATAACCTGAGGGCAATCTGGTCATGTCATTAGCGTTTCCATTTTCTGTGACACTTATTTGGAATGTAAAAATTTACTGAAGTAAAATGACATTGCTTAAATCTCTTTATGGAGAAGATTTCTATTAAATAAAAATTTCAATTTAAAGTCAAAATGCATTAGACTTGTGATATAGGGACATTTGAGAACTAAGTTTTATTACAGTAACAATTAATGCAGAAACTTTTTGCTGAGAAGAAAATGAAGACTTGTAAAGAATTTTAAATTCCAACTTGTGTGAATTTCGTTTTAGGTTATCATAACTTAGAATCTGCTGAAAGTTAATGTCATTCTTTTCCCCATTATTTATCTATGATGTGGTATAGTATGTGAACTACAGCAATCTTTCTGAGAAAACAACCAGTACTATAAACAACCCTATATAATGAGTACCATATCAAACAAGTACCGTAATCAACCTAATACAGTGAGTACCAGATCAAACAAGTACCGTAATCAACCTAATATAGTGAGTACCAGATCAAACAAGTACCGTAATCAACCTAATACAGTGAGTACCATATCAAACAAGTACCGTAATCAACCTAATACAGTGAGTACCAGATCAAACAAGTACCGTAATCAACCTAATACAGTGAGTACCAGATCGAACAAGTACCGTAATCAACCTAATACAGTGAGTACCAGATCGAACAAGTACCGTAATCAACCTAATACAGTGAGTACCAGATCGAACAAGTACCGTAATCAACCTAATACAGTGAGTACCAGATCGAACAAGTACCGTAATCAACCTAATACAGTGAGTACCAGATCGAACAAGTACCGTAATCAACCTAATATAGTGAGTACCAGATCGAACAAGTACCGTAATCAACCTAATATAGTGAGTACCAGATCGAACAAGTACCGTAATCAACCTAATATAGTGAGTACCAGATCGAACAAGTACCGTTATCAACCTAATATAGTGAGTACCAGATCGAACAAGTACCGTAATCAACCTAATATAGTGAGTACCAGATCGAACAAGTACCGTTATCAACCTAATATAGTGAGTACCAGATCGAACAAGTACCGTAATCAACCTAATATAGTGAGTACCAGATCGAACAAGTACCGTAATCAACCTAATACAGTGAGTACCAGATCGAACAAGTACCGTAATCAACCTAATACAGTGAGTACCAGATCAAACAAGTACCGTAATCAACCTAATACAGTGATAACCATTTCAAACAAGTATCGTAATCAACCTAATACAGTGATAACCATTTCAAACAAGTACCGTAATCAACCTAATACAGTGATAACCATTTCAAACAAGTACCGTAATCAACCTGATAGCATTCATAAGCATTTTCACCAAAGTGCAATAGACAATGGAGGTCTTATTACCAGGTGTGGGCTTATTCCTGGATAAATACGGTAACAAATTACCAGGTTTGGGCTTATTCCTGGATAAATACGGTAATTACCAGGTACCTTTAACGTTATGATTGGTATCTACTTTAACATTTATGACTGATGACTTTGACTAGTTCCTATTTTAACACCCAGTAGCAGCTTCAAGAAATCTAGCAGATGCTTTGAATTTTTCACTAATAAGTGATGGATATTTAACAAATACTTCCCTTGTGAGAAATTATCTACGTTTTTGGCAAGAACATTCACTGATCTTGAGAGATTTATCATCAAGTTAACACTTCAAAATAAACTGTGGCTTATAAACCACACAGGGGGTTATCGACCTAAAAACCCTTCAGTGGAATTCTTAATCTGCAGGATTTGAACGACAACCTTAGGAAGTTTGAAACAACAATCTATAGCTGAAGTAAGTTCATAGGGTTCTGTAATAGTCTGAGTCATACAGGGGGTGGGGGCTGGCAGGGATGGGGGATACCCTGTTTATGGAGTCTTATCACTGTTAAATCTATAAACGTCTTTAGAATCTTGAAGTACAGACTGAGTATTTTCCTATATCTAGTTTTATGATCATTTTATTTCATATGTGACGTATCATTAATTCAACAGGAAACACCTAAATCATGAGTAAATGTTTGCATTTCCTTGTTTATAAACTAACCTTTTAAATGAATGTCAAAGCACTACATACGGTATTCACTTTTAGTTTTGAGAATGCTTTATATAGGTTTCATTTCCTCTATCCTATTGTAAACTAAGATTATAAATAGGGAATCTCCCTACATCAAAAATGGGATCTTAAATATGAAAAAATTCAGATTTTCTCTTTATTCATTTTGGTTGGGATCTTTTCATCTCATTTTCAATTTTGGAAAGGAAAATTGGTCAATTTGAATAGAATTTTTTTAGGAATAAGCTGCAAATTTTGGGAATTTAATATGTACATGAAATAATTTAATTGGGAATAAAGCCCAGTAAGTGCCAGAAAAGCCCCCAGTGTAAGTCCTGTAGTCTAAGAACTTTAACTTCATTATTTAAAATCTGATATGAAAAGGAAATCTTGATTTATCTCAATCTCAAGGTTTCCTGAAATTATGCATAAAAATATTTTCTCATACTGATTCGCACTCTAAATTTTAACATCTGATCGTAATCTAGGCTATATTGTTTCAAAAAAGGTACAAAGTAAAAATATTAAAGTTAAGAACATTTGAATATTGGAGAAATTCAGAATACAACTGATGTACTAGTATTGAATGTAAACACACTGTGTATTTGATTTCCCAGAATAAAGATAAGAAAACATTGTATCTATCTATAGCACTGCTCACTTTTTCTCCAGTCTCTGTTGTCCAGACTCCTTGCTGTACAACACCAAACTCTCCTTCTCCAAGAGTTTTGTTGATCAGGATGGAATCTGCAGGGATGATTTGTTTGCTGGGAGGTCGGATGTATGAGGATAGCCGGGATGAAGACCTGTTTGCCCGATTCTCTGGCGGAGATGGACTAAGAGATCTTCCAAGGCCATCACTTCCAGTTTTTGACAAGATCGCCTGGAAAATAAACATTAATGTTTAGTTTGGTATATACTTCACTTATAGTCAGCGTCGAGGCCATGGGAAACATGGCAAGAAAACCTGTCCATAATATATAGCTTGGTATATACTTCACTTATAGTCAGCTTCGAGGCCAAGGGAAACAAGGCAAGAAAACCTGTCCATAATACAGAGATACGAATGATAAAATACAAAATACATTTGGTAAACACTTGTTGATGAAGCAATTTAATCATCAAAATGGTAACTAAACAATCACAGACAAGTAAATTCCCATGTTGATGACACCAAGTGACTTCTTATTATATTATTAATGACATGGACACTGAACTTGTCTTTGTAGAATGTTACATGTCTGTTTTGGGAGATACAGGATAGTCTCCCTTTATTTAAAATGGAGACATGGTAGCTATACAACTCTGTTACTGTAACCCACAATCCATTTAACCTTGGACAAAAATCAAATTCTTAAAAATAGCATTAATCAGATATGAATATCTATGAACTCAAACATATGACCACTGACTAATACTAGTCAATGCTCAACCGATCTAGTATTTTGGCCATTAATTAAGGGATAGATTTTTCCAAGTAGTCCATAATGTACAGAACGTGATTGGTCAGCCACTGCAATATGCTGCAGAGATTGTTGGCAGGCTCACCAGTACACATTTGTATACTTGACTGTCATTGGTTGGAAACTGAAGAAAAATGAAAATGATTGGCTGATTTAACAAACCCTCTGGAGTCCCACTACCATCAGGCCTGAGGTATTTGACCATGCTGATCGAGGGTACCAAACAGGAAGTCATATAGACGCGATACTTGGCCAATATTAATACTGAAGTAATAAGATATGCTGTCATAGATGAAACTCTAGCCCATTATATAATTCCATTATAATTAATAACTATATTGCTTAATTGGGAAAACTAGTCATGAGGTAACTAAGTATTTACATGCAGGTTATAATTAAAATTATTGTTTTTTCTTGTGTTTTGTCTTATTTGAAAATTTACTAACGAATGTGATATGAAATGACAACGGAACACCATTTACAGTAAATTTGACAGTTGGTCTCTTTGTCACTACAAGTTAGCATTTATGTAATTTTACTATACATGTATTACTAACCTGGGAAAAACAATCAGAATGCTGCACTGCACGTAACAAAAAAATTTGCATGATATGTCAGACATTAAATAGTTGTGGCAAAGACGTTTTTATTTTAAAGGTCACACAGGCAGCCTTTTTCATTCTTAGCCAATCCTGAGCATCCTAAAAATATGTCCACTTCTCAAAGTATTTGTGAGTATTTGCCGAGTCTGTTACCTGGAAATATCTTGCTCATCTACCAAATATCCTGGGATAGGTGAGACTGTATTATGACCAATATCTATAATTTTCACTGTGGAGTTCAGTTTTGAGTAGACACTACAAAATCACTGATTAGATTTGGGTGGTCTAGGTGCAGAAAATATTATTCTTCTCAAACGATATTTAAGCAGAGGGCAAAGTTAAAAGACATCTGTAATTGTCAGTATTACAGACCATTTGAGATGTTGGGAGGGTCGAGACAACATTCTGATGTATACTGTATCAGACAACATTCTGGTGTATACTGTATCAGGAAATGATGCCTTAATCTCCTCAGCAGATGGCCGGTATGTGATATATTGCAGGCTGTCACCGTTTTGTTGTCAAGTTTTTGCCATTCTTTTACAATAAAGGACAGGTCAAACGAGACTTCCATGCCGACATGTAAGAGTGATATTGTATATGCTGTAAGAAAGTCCTGTATCATATTCCGCTGTCATAAAAACACACATGGGTGGGTGAACCAGGTGGTGTGTGTGTAGTCCTTAAGTCTCCTAATATTACACTCCCTATCCACTATATACCTGTCAAACCCTCCCAGTTTGGGGAGGTGACACCCACTTTTCAGCCCAAATTTTAGCCCAAATTTTAACAGACACATTACCTACGCCTAAAACTCAAATAAATAGAATGGGAACACCAATTTTTAACTCCAATTCTTAACACATTATCAGCAAACTTAAGTCGAAGAGATCCAACTATTTTGCCAGAAAGAAAATGCTTGAAAATATTAGGTCTATAATGAATTTCTGATGTTTCAAATATCTTCAATCCAGATATGCCATGACTGTGATGTGTACTGTACAAGTTGGAGTGGTCTACAGCACACCATTTCAAACAAGTACCATAATCACTGGTGACTGAATATCCATTGCAAATCCATAATTGATCATTTTAATTGTAAAGTTTTTCTGATGTGATTAATCGATAACATAATCAAATTTGCTTGTCACATTTTTTCTCCCTTTTTGCAAAAATTAACCCAAGAATGTCCAACTTGCCCTGGGTTTGTATAGAAATGATATGTTTTTACTGACATTTTCATTCCAACACAAAAGCTGACAGAGGTAGTGATCTCTTAACATGGTAGATAAATGAGCAACATCTCATGGAAATTAGAAGTGCATGAAATTCAACTATGTACCATGGGCCATAACTCTATCGTCACATAATGCAACATTTCGCATTCACAAGAGGAACCTGGAAACAAGAGGCCCATGAACTTAAACGGTCATCTGACTCTGAAGACCCTTGTACTATTGCAGTACACACATACTCAGTTGCAAGTATAGTTGCACTGTTGGCCATGGTGGCCATTATGGATTTTTTGGGCCGACCCGGGAAATAACAAGACTTGGTCAGGACTATCTCAGGATCATTTCAGGTAAGTTTGAGCTGAATCCCACTGGTAGGACTTGAGAAGAAATTTGAAATGTGGAAAGTTTACACACGGCAGCCAGTGGACAACGACGGATGTAAAGGACGATGATAAAAGGTCATCCTGACCCTTTGGGTCTAATAACCTAAAAATTAGAAAGAAATATCCTGAAGGTAGAGGTTTCCAAATAAAGAAAATTTGACTTATCCGGTGCCTGTTATGATTGACTTCTACACTTAGTTGACTAGGAGACTCCATTCCAGTATGTATACATTTCCAGTATGTAGAATGTGACAGTTACCTTGGTTAAAACACTAAGAAATCTCCAAAGATCATCACTTAGGAGATTTTAAGTCTAGTAAACCAGAGGTCCCAGGTTTGATCGCAATAGGAGGCATTGAAAAAACATTGACGGATAATATGATGCATGTGTGTCTCAGACCTACAGATAGTCATGTCTCAGACCTACAGATAGTCATGTCTCAGACCTACAGACAATACGTCGTGTCTCAGACCTACAGACAATACGTCGTGTCTCAGACCTACAGACAATACGTCGTGTCTCAGGCCTACAGACAATACGTCGTGTCTCAGACCTACAGACAATACGTCATGTCTCAGACCTACAGACAATACGTCATGTCTCAGACCTACAGACAACAAGTCATGTCTCAGGCCTACAGATAGTCATGTCTCAGACCTACAGATAGTCATGTCTCAGACCTACAGACAATACGTCGTGTCTCAGGCCTACAGACAATACGTCGTGTCTCAGACCTACAGACAATACGTTGTGTCTCTGACCTACAGACAATACGTCGTGTCTCAGACCTACAGACAATAAGTCATGTCTCAGGCCTACAGATAGTCATGTCTCAGACCTACAGATAGTCATGTCTCAGGCCTACAGATAGTCATGTCTCAGACCTACAGACAATACGTCGTGTCTCAGACCTATAAACAATACGTCGTTTCTCGGACCTACAGACAATAAGTCATGTCTCAGACCTGCAGACACTCAGTGGCGTCTCAGAACTACAGACACTCAGTCACGTCTCAGACCTACAGACACTCAGTGGCGTCTCAGACCTACAGACACTCAGTGGTGTCTCAGACCTACAGACACTCAGTGGTGTCTCAGACCTACAGACACTCAGTGGCGTCTCAGACTTACAGACACTCAGTCGCATCTCAGACTTACAGGCACTCAGTCGCGTCTCAGACCTACAGACACTCAGTGGCGTCTCAGAACTACAGACACTCAGTCACGTCTCAGACCTACAGACACTCAGTCGTGTCTCAGACCTACAGACACTCAGTGGTGTCGCAGAACTACAGACACTCGGTCGTGTCTCAGACCTACAGACACTCAGTCACGTCTCAGACATACAGACACTCTGTGGCGTCTCAGACATACAGACACTCAGTCACGTCTCAGACATACAGACACTCAGTGGCGTCTCAGACCTACAGACACTCAGTGGCGTCTCAGAACTACAGACACTCAGTCACGTCTCAGACCTACAGACAATCAGTGGTGTCTCAGACCTACAGACACTCAGTGGTGTCGCAGAACTACAGACACTCGGTCGTGTCTCAGACCTACAGACACTCAGTCACGTCTCAGACATACAGACCCTCAGTGGTATCTCAGACCTACAGACACTCAGTCGTGTCTCAGACCTTCAACACCCGGTCGCGTCTCGGACCTTCAAACACACGGTCGTGTCTCAGACCTTCAGACACAAAGTCGCATCTCAGACCTACAGACACTCAGTGGTGTCTCAGACCTACAGACACTCAGTGGCTCTCAGACCTACAGACACTCAGTGGCATCTCAGACATACAGACACTCAGTCACGTCTCAGACCTACAGACACTCAGTGGCATCTCAGACATACAGACACTCAGTCGTGTCTCAGACCTACAGACACTCAGAGGCGTCTCAGACCTACAGACACTCAGTCGTGTCTCAGACCTACAGACACTCAGTGGCTCTCAGACCTACAGACACTCAGTGGCATCTCAGACATACAGACACTCAGTGGCGTCGCAGACCTACAGACACTCAGTCGTGTCTCAGACTTACAGACACTCAGGCGCGTCTTAGACCTACAGACACTCAGTCACGTCTTAGACCTACAGACTCTCAGTCGTGTAGGTCTGAGATGCGACCAAGTGTTTGTAGGTCTGAGACCCAAGTACAAACTTATATGCCCTCTAGTGGGTAAATGATAAAGGTTTATGCTTGTAGATCTTATAACATCATTAACACTTTTTTATTTTATTTCAATTGCGGTTTAATTTCCTCATAACAGTCAGGGTCATATGTAAGTAGCTATCAAGAGATTCATCAAAATAAGAAACCAAAGGACACCAACATATCTGTGTGTATGCATGGTTAACTTGATAGTTAATATCCTATTTTGGTTAGTATAACCAGAGAAAAACATTTTATTTATATTTACTTATCTACCCAAGCAAGACACTACATGGTTCTATAAGAGTTCAAATGGGTACCCACTTTTCTAACTAGTCAGATTATACAGGTTCTGTAAGAGTATCCACTTTACACACGAGTCAGATTATACAGGTTCTGTATGAGTATCCACTTTACACACTAGTCAGATTATACAGGTTCTGTGAGAGTATCCACTTTACACACTAGTCAGATTATACAGGTTCTGTGAGAGTATCCACTTTACACACTAGTCAGATTATACAGGTTCTGTGAGAGTATCCACTTTACACACTAGTCAGATTATACAGGTTCTGTATGAGTATCCACTTTACACACTAGTCAGATTATACAGGTTCTGTGAGAGTATCCACTTTACACAGTAGTCAGATTATACAGGTTCTGTATGAGTATCCACTTTACACACTAGTCAGATTATACAGGTTCTGTATGAGTATCCACTTTACACAGTATTAGATTATACAGGTTCAGTATGAGTATCCACTTTACACATGTCAGATTATACAGGTTCTGTTAGAGTATCCACTTTTCACACTAGTCAGATTATACAGGTTCTGTGAGAGTATCCACTTTACACATGTCATATTACACAGGTTTCTGTAATACTAGTAGTGTCCACTTTACACAATTGTCACACACAGCTTTCTGGTATATATTTTATTACCCTGTAATTCATTCTCACTGCATTTAAATATGCAGATACTAACTGGATAAAAATGTAAAATTCCAGTCACATTGTTCATTTTTGTGAAATTTGATTTATCATCCTAGAATGTAGTGGAAAGAAATGCTGACATTGCTATACTGCAGTAATTATGTACAACTGAGTGACATCAAAAAGACCCATAATATGATGTACGTCCTATAGATAGGTTTATTTATGGTTGGACCAATACACATGTATGGCAATAAAGGACATCATCATACTTAAGTAGGTCACATACTTGTATTATGCATTCCTGTCATTAAGGACATAACATATTTAAATAAATAAAGGAAATATCAAATCATTATAAACCCTATATTTCTTTTTAACACAGAAAATGTGAAAGCTGGTGTAATATTTCTGCAATAATGTGACCCCCACCCCCCAACCGCCACCAAAACCACCAACTTCCCTTCCATTTAAGAGCCAGTACACTCATATACATTCATATAGACAAGAGACAATATGATGAAAGTGTGACATTGTTAAAGGTTTTATGATAAGCCAGTTGCAGACCAGGGGGGGGGGGGGGGGGGTCAGTCCCCCATCCTTCCCTTTTAGAGCAAGTAGCCACTCTCTACAGATACATCACTAGTTATACCCTTACATAATTCTCATAGATATTTTTACATGGACCATGTATGGGAAGGGTGTATGGGTTATATATACAGCTGCTGTTCGTATCTAAACCAAAGTCAAACCTTCTTGATTTTAAAGTTGAACCTTTCCCCTCCTGGATCCTGAATGCTGGATTTAATCCATCACCCCACACAACAAAAACATTGATGGATATTAATACACATCACACCTAATTACAATTAGATCAACAAATCATATATAAGTAACTTACGACTACATCATCAATTTAGTCTAAATATATAAAATTAAGGAAAAGGTACATATATTAAAAGAGTGAATTACCCGAGCTCGAGCTGCGATACCTCTCATCCTGCTGTACACATAAATCCTTTGTTAAATAGTACACATGTAATCCGTATCGAAGGTGTGCATATATCCCACTAGGCCGTAAACAATTCACACTGAAGACCTATTATACTGAGACCAAGGTATCTATATTTCACTGTTTTTCAGGCAATCATTCACAAACCTAAGAAGTCAACATCCGGTTACATCCCAAGTAGGATTCACTGTGATTTATCATAGAATCTCCAAGAATTGTTTAGTGTAAAGCGATCACACAATGTTGTAGTGCACAAACACTTATAATCATTTGGAAATCATTCAACAAAAACAATTAAATAATTTTTGGGGTGTGCCTGGTGAGGAAACGATCCACGTCACGTCATAAGTACAGAGAATGGTTGACTGAATGTATTATACAGAGCCAGGTGTCCGTACACACAGAGATCCAACTACAGAATTCAGCCGAAATTCTTTCTAAGAAGGGTTACACTTGTGACATGCTTGAGAGGATAAAACCTTCGTCAACATTAGAGAAATTCTCTCAGACACATAGTATTGGAACAGTCAAAAACAGCCCGAAAACCTACATCAGTATTTGCCTGGATCGCACATTGTCCTCAAAAATCAATGAATGATTTTCAGGAGTGGCTATGAGTAAAATCATGGAGGTTTGCTACACATGACACAGTGTTAAGCTAAGCAGTGTGTACATCCTACACTACTGCAGATCTGTATGTACACCACGTCATACAGCCCACAGACACCAGGGTATCACATACGTCCCTGTGGTCGGCGGAAGTCGTCCTTTACCCCCAAAACCAGCTATACGTCCAGGGAAAGTGTCAATGTTTTCCTATATATCCTCGATTACTGGACTAATGACAACACAGACAGTTTGTACAAGTGACCTTTCACAGGGTCAGCAGGTAGTCATGAAAGTCTTGATGGACAGGTAAATAAAACTCAGGTACGCCAATACATTAAAAGGTTCTTACCTGGTATGGCTTTATTTAAAGTTAAAGTGACTCAGAGAAACTTCAAAACAAATATTTTACCTTTTAGTTTCGTATTAAAGCCACAATCTAAATGACATCTATCAAGTTCATGAAGTACATTAGTACAAAATACACCAGACTTTAGGAGTGGATTAAGAGAAGGTCATTACTTCCTTGAGGCAGATTTTGTGTCAATCAATCATCACTTTCAAGTGCTCAAATATACCTACATAATTGTACTGGCATATAACTTGATAATATATCCAATTTAGAGCACATTTATAAAATGGAGTTCAGATTTCAAAAGGAAAGGTACAGTAAGCCTCAGAGATGATTTCATTTTGTATAATGTGGATTTTAGATAAAACCATATTATACACATACAATACTTATTTTCACAATCTACGTCCCAAAGGAAGTGAAAAAGCTGAAATAAAAGTTAGTTCACATTTTCAGAAATAGAAAAAAACAAAGGAGGATTCTATGTCATCAACAAGCTGATACCGTCCTTATTCTACATTAAGCAGAATTAGAAATTTCTTATTTGAAATAAGATATTTAAACATGCCCTCACTTGTAATAAGCTTATATCCATATCAATTGCAGTTCAGTATAAAAGTCAACAAATGCTTTTTTGTTGTTCTTGATAAGTCTATCCCTACATATTTGTGTCCGAGATTACAAGTTGTCCTATAATAAGCCAATCCTTCATATTTTGAGTCAGAGATTATGTGTTAACCCTCTGGGCTTGTCGCTATAGATAGAACAGCATGTGAATTTATATCTTAATCAAATACATTGGGTATTTGCTTGTGTAAAAAACAGCTTAGTTTGAATATGGGTAGGTACAATATACTTGTGAATATATTTGTGGAAAATTCTTATGAATATGACACGAAGTCTGCTACAACTGGTTGTAAATCAGTTTTAAAGTTACAAACTACTACTAATGTATGTACTTTTATCTCTAGATATTACTACATTAACATAATAATGTTTGGCATACAGCTATCATCTTCCTACAGAATCAAATTTAACAAGGCTAACGTGCGGAGTCTATACGACCAATAATAATTCATAATGACGTCCTTATACTAGAACAAACATTAAAAGACTACAATACCACAAACTCGTAACTCAGACACTTCAAACCACAATTACTTCAATAACATATGGAGGATGGGATTATTATTACAACACGTTAAACTGACGAAAGAAAACTTAGATTAAAATTACATCACATTTCCGCCTGTCTCATTTTACTTCAGACCGAAACATCTGTTGCTGTAAACTTTCAAAGCATTTTAGCATACAATAAAAAACTTTCTATTGCAGAAAATGGCTGTTGAAATCTTGATAATAGTAATCTTGATCAAATCCTTGTCAACAGTAAATAAATCAAGCCATAGATCAGAGGATTTCATTGGTTGTTGTGGTGCTTTATGTTGTTACTTAAATAGGTCGTTGTGATATGGATCGGCCTGTGTTAAGATATATAATGAATGTACAAGCAATGAAACACAATGGGTTCCGATACTGGTAATACTTTGGCTAGATGAGAATTATACTATCTGGGTGGCTTGCGGTGTCATGGCAGACAAAAATTTACAACATCATTGCAATAAAGTTAGATCGACGTTTTATTTTACAATAAAGATTGTGTAACTTCCTGTGTGCCCCCAGAAACATATATTTTTCCCCATTTTACCTGTAAATCACATCATAACAAATAGCAGACATCTTGAAGAAATCGCGTCTAAGGAGAAAGTTTGGCAGGGGACTTCTCTGTAGAGACACTAACAAAAGGGCAGGAGGATATTTATGGACATTCATTTCATATTCCTTTTTTTTTTAAATTAAATTTATCTGTACATTTGTCTTTTTATTTTTAATCCAAAATCACAGACATAACAAGGAAACAGCATTAAAGATGTTCCATCCACAAAGTGTCATTATCTACCACATTTACACATAACAACTTACGGTAAACCTCCGATTAATTCGAACACGTGGATAGTTCGAACACACATTTTTTTTCTAGAAAAACAGTAATTTTTTAGCTAGTAATAGTTCGAACTCTGGCTGTTTATAACAGACACCATTTCGAATAGTTCGAACTTGTCAAATGAAGAACGTAAAGTAACATTTTTTCCGGCAATCTCCATTGAAAGCTCGCGACGACCCGGCCCCGATGACCGGCCCAGAAAAAATGCCAAGATTTAAATTTGATCAACAAGCACGTTTAGGTTATTAGATTGTATGCGTGATCATTAGAATGCGTCTGTGATTTAATATATGCCACATATTTTAGCGTTAATTTAGTTTTTGTTACATTGCAAAATACACCACGCACGAGACAGCTGATTGCAAATGTAGGCCCCGACAATGTATAAATAACATGCGATATTTGTATTTGTGCTGTGTATGGCATACTAAGAAATCGTCCGTGAATTTTCACATATAACTAGTGTTAACTTAGCATTATGATTATTTAATTGTGATTGGACATCTCTTAAGTACTGCCAATCAAAGTATTACCTGAAAACCTGCGACCTCACACTAGGTAAGCATGCTACGCGAGGTGTCGCTTGCGGTACAGTATAGTTGAAAGGATCGGCTGCCCGATCGTGCTGAGTGACGTGAAAAGCATTCATATCCTGTCAAAACAATCCACAGGTGTCCCAATTAGTGATGGATAATTTTGCAGGTATCAACTATGTTTGGTAGATAATACGACTGGGCATATTTAAAAGCGGACATGTTGATGTTCTGACCTAATTTTACCAACATATATCGCCAATTTTTACAGTAGTGCTTTCGTAAACGCAACAGGTTATGTAGACTGCTTTTGATGTATTTAAGAGACCATTTATTATAATAATATAGCGATAGTTTCTCATTCAGATAAAAAAATATAACCATGCAAAGATTATACTGTACAAATGTTTAACTTTTGTGTCACAAATGAAACGTGTACGGTACTGTTTTGGGGCCTACTGTAGCTACGCATTGCCCGAGCGGCTTCGCGCAATAACCATCATAGTTATCGCGAAATGAAGAACGTTAATGATCAATTAACATTGAATTAAATGAAATACTATCATTTTACTTACTTGTAAATGTGCCATTGTTCAGGCCGCCGTTATTACGTATAAGATTTACGATGGATGTGTTTGTGTCTAATGATTTTACTCTGCCGAGATTTTTGCCGATATTGACTCGAATAGTTCGAACTCGCGCTTTTTTTCTGAAGCATAATTTCGAATAATTCGAACAGGTTCGTCAATATTTATTTAATTTTGTTCGAACTAACCGGAGGTTTACTGTAATGTCTTAAAACACAGGTGGGTTTTTTTTAGCAAAGATTTTTTTGAAACAAATAGGAGGAACGGAAGACTATTTGGAGTATGGTATGTGTTGGGAACAGAAGACTATTTGGAGTATGGTATGTGTTGGGAACAGAAGACTATTTGGAGTATGGTATGTGTTGGGAACGGAAGACTATTTGGAGTATGGTATGTGTTGGGAACGGAAGACTATTTGGAGTATGGTATGTGTAGCTCACTTTGGGGGCATGGATTATCATACAAAATCATCGCTGGTTTTTGATGCAAGATATTCCTACATCGCCCAGGACCAATAGTTCTTTACCATGTCAATAGCATCTACACTAGTTTATCAGAGTTCTGTACTGGGGACCATAGCTGTGTAGTATATTTCATCTATGATATATATCTACATCAGATTGTGTCTAGTTTCGGGAGTAGCTGTTAAGTTTTACAAGAGAACATGGCTACCATCTATCAAACTTCAGCAGCCCTACCCAAGGTCTCGTCTGCTCCTAGCAACATTTTTAGCAAAGAAGGAATTTTAATTTCCTTCATAAACACACTTTTATCTATAAAGTTGATATCTTTCTACTTAAGTTCAGCTCAATTTAGTTGATGCACTTGCTCATTGGCTGGGTCTCTGATAAATTTCCCTCACTCAAATATTCGTCCAATGATAAACAGCCATACACAAATCAATCTGTATCCAAACTGTGTTTATCGGCTCTAACTGTGGTTATCATCAGCAATATCTGTTTTTCAAAATTTTCAAAAAAATCATCTTTGAGATAACATAACACTCTCAAAATTAGAACTGAATGTCAGATATCGGTACTGTTAATCTAAATAACCTTCCATTTCATTTGAGATCAAAATTTAATGTGAAAGATCTATTGGAGTGAGTCACGTAAAGATTGCACTAATAACCAGGTTTATAGTGAACAAGCATACTGGGTATTGCTAAAGCAATAAATATCCCCTACCCACCCCTGCTAAAAATAGTAACAGTGACCCTGACCTTGACCCAAAAACCCTGAAACCCTGAAACTTGTCCAAGATATTATGGTGTAAAGTTTGATAAAAGTCCCTAAAGGAATGAAGCAGCTAGAGCACTGACAAACTTTGGCATTATGTACATTTGTAGGTATGTACATGCATAATTTTTATGTACAAAACCACCGGACAGGAAACTTATGAAATAACTTGAAATTCTCTAATGTATTTAACCTACAATAAGCCAATAGGGCCAACAACTAAATTGACTCAAAGTAGAGAGTAAGCTTAGTAGTAGAATAAAACAGCACTTATTAGCATTGTACCAAACTGCAATAGACATGGATTGGCTCATCACCAGGCATCTGTTGGATAAAGCTTTTCAGCCAATCAGAATCTGTCTTTAAAACCACTCAAGGGAGATAATCACCTTTTTTAACCTGCCTAGAGCTCCTTGTGGGCATTCCTTTTTGTAGTGCCGTTTGAGACGCCTCATTTCTGGTTTTGTCATCCCGATTCCGAACAAGTCGTCCTCCTCGACATACTTGAGCTGGAGAATTGTGGTGATCTTGAGGTCCGAGGACAAGGCACAGTAATACTGGGAGAGCTCTGCCTCCTCTAGGAAATCCAGCAGATCGCGGGCTGTGGTTCCCATGGTGATAGGCTCGTAACCTCACAACTGCAAAATGGAGAAAAAATCTTGGAATGATATATACTGTTTTCTACAGCTCAAATTTACTAGGAGGTATATTTAGAAGTAATCATTTCGATTTTATTGATTTTATATATATTAGTACATGTGTGTGGAAACCTTAGATCATATATGCTGCTGGTAGGTGAAATAGAAAACAAAGATACCCACTGGAGCAGGCATGTTAACTCATTATTAAGTGTGTCATCCTTTAATTCTACACAGTGTACATAGTATATGACTGTTGATTGGTTTAAATTTTTTTACATTGACCAATGGATAAGATGTTTACTTCACCATATACCTTTAATACACTTCAATATATAACGAACAGTGAACAATATAACTTACCAACCTAACGAGAAATTCTCTTTAGTACAAGTTACAAAAGAGTTGTGATCATATGTAGAATTAAAACCTGTCGAACAGTAATGTATTTTACACTCCATGTTAGAAGCTGGAACCCAGTTCTGAAGATGAAACAATAAATGCCACTAGCCCTAGACAGAATTGATTTAGTTAGCGATGTCAGTAGTGTACATAACAATTATTGTGGAGAAATCTATCCTGTTTGGATAACTAATAATATTACTTAGGGATTACTGTCCTTTACACGGCCCATCTTAGAGGTAGAATGGACTGTATAAAGACTGACAGCTCCATCACTTTCTGTCCAGGATTTGTTTTCAGTCAATATAAGTAGGAGTTTTCTGATGATATCAAATACTGTGTGTATGACTGTCTTCAATATCAAACAAGTTTTTTTTAATCAAGATTAAAAAAAAATACACCAACATTTTAACTAATGCATATAAATGCAAGCATGCATATTTCCTTTTGGTTACTCTAGGTCAGCTAGAGTCTTGTAAATGACAAGGTCATCTTAAACCTTGTAAAATGCAAGGTCATCTAGAGTCTTGTAAATGACAAAGCCATCTTAAACCTGGTAAAATGCAGGGTCATCTTGAGTCTTGTAAATGACAAAGCCATCTTAAACCTGGTAAAATGCAGGGTTATCTTGAGTCTTGTAAATGACAAAGCCATCTTAAACCTGGTAAAATGCAGGGTCATCTAGAGTCTTGTAAATGACAAAGCCATCTTAAACCTGGTAAAATGCAGGGTTATCTTGAGTCTTGTAAATGACAAAGCCATCTTAAACCTGGTAAAATGCAGTGTTATCTAGAGTCTTGTAAATGACAAAGCCATCTTAAACCTGGTAAAATGCAGGGTCATCTAGAGTCTTGTAAATGACAAAGCCATCTTAAACCTGGTAAAATGCAGTGTCATCTAGAGTCTTGCAAATGACAAAGCCATCTTAAACCTGGTAAAATGCAGGGTTATCTTGAGTCTTGTAAATGACAAAGCCATCTTAAACCTGGTAAAATGCAGTGTCATCTAGAGTCTTGTAAATGACAAAGCCATTTTAAACCTGGTAAAATGCAGGGTCATTAAGAGTCTTGTACATGACAATGTCATCTTAAATCTTTGTAATATCATGTGTTATACTCAACTCATACTTCATTGGGAGTACATTACTATTTATCTGTGTTTATTCATGAAAACTAGTTTCTGAATATTCAACGTCATTGCGGAATTCATTAATTTTCACAGAATATCGAAATTTGTAAACAAGTTTTCTCACAAACAACAGCTTGTGAAATCAAAGAGGTTAGCAGTAGCTGAGGGAGACATTAGTTGGCTGCTTGTGAAATCAAAGAGGTTAGCAGTAGCTGAGGGAGACATTGACTGGCTGAGGATGAAGTAACCACAATGTAAACCATTCATAACAACACAGACCTCTTGACCTGGATTATGACTATAATTGCACACATGTACTTTCCTTCACACACTAAGTTATAAATATAGAACAATATGCCATAGTGCCTAATTCTTATTCATACCAGTACTGCTCCTACATATAAATCAATTTCATCTTAGAGACTTGCCACTGTCAATAAATATTTATGTTATACTTAAATATAGACCATGGGTTGAGAATGTGTGCCATGTTCTTGTGACCTTGACCTATAAGTATGATATTTTACCCATGCATCCCTGTCTTCCATACATCTAAGTTTGATCCTCATTGTCTCCTTTGTAACCCAGCCCCTGCCTCCCTGTCTACTATACCTGTAAGTTTGATATTTTACCCCACCCTATCTCCTATACCTCTAAGTTTGATATTTTTACCCCTCCCTGCCTCCATTTTTACCCCTCCCTACCTCCATTTTTATCCCTCCCTGCCTCCATTTTTACCCCTCCCTGCCTCCACTTCCTGTCTCCATTTTTACCCCTCCCTGCCTCCATTTTTACCCCTCCCTACCTCCACTTCCTGTCTCCATTTTTACCCCTCCCTGTCTCCATTTTTACCCCTCCCTGCCTCCATTTTTACCCCTCCCTGCCTCCATTTTTACCCCTCCCTGTCTCCATTTTTACCCCTCCCTGCCTCCATTTTTACCCCTCCCTGCCTCCACTTCCTGTCTCCATTTTTACCCCTCCCTGCCTCCATTTTTACCCCTCCCTGCCTCCACTTCCTGTCTCCATTTTTACCCCTCCCTGCCTCCATTTTTACCCCTCCCTGCCTCCACTCCCTGTCTCCATTTTTACCCCTCCCTGCCTCCATTTTTACCCCTCCCTGTCTCCATTTTTACCCCTCCCTGCCTCCATTTTTACCCCTCCCTGCCTCCATTTTTACCCCTCCCTGTCTCCATTTTTACCCTCCCTGTCTCCATTTTTACCCCTCCCTGCCTCCATTTTTACCCCTCCCTGCCTCCATTTTTACCCCTCCCTGTCTCCATTTTTACCCCTCCCTGTCTCCATTTTTAACCCTCCCTGTCTCCATTTTTACCCCTCCCTGCCTCCATTTTTACCCCTCCCTGCCTCCATTTTTACCCCTCCCTGTCTCCATTTTTACGCCTCCCTGTCTCCATTTTTACCCCTCCCTGTCTCCATTTTTACGCCTCCCTGTCTCCATTTTTACCCCTCCCTGCCTCCATTTTTACCCCTCCCTGCCTCCATTTTTACCCCTCCCTGTCTCCATTTTTACCCCTCCCTGTCTCCATTTTTACCCCTCCCTGCCTCCATTTTTACCCCTCCCTGTCTCCATTTTTACCACTCCCTGTCTCCATTTTTACCCCTCCCTGTCTCCATTTTTACGCCTCCCTGTCTCCATTTTTACCCCTCCCTGCCTCCATTTTTACCCCTCCCTGTCTCCATTTTTACCCCTCCCTGCCTCCATTTTTACCCCTCCCTATTCCTGGTTTTCCACATTGTTATCCCTGACTGTGTCCCAGCTGTCCTTATCAGGTCAGTTATACATGGCCGACAGCAGCACGTGGAACTTGTCAACAAATCTCTTCCCCTAAGGTCAGTTGATATAAACAAGCTGTTGGACATTACCCCTGCCTTACCAATCCAGACAAGGAACTATCTTTATTTCTCGGTCTGAAATTGAAGACAAACTGTGTACTCTTAAAACTAAAGTACATCAATTCATCCTATTGGCAAATACCAAATTAATCTGAGGTTTTCTCTCCCATTAAACTTGGAAAGGTACAAATTTCCTTACAGATATTCCACAGAGATTATCATCGGACCAATTCGTATTTCAGTTCCATTAAATGCAATCTTTAATATACAATATAATTTCTTTTTTACATAATGTTTTTTACAAAGACAATTTCAGAGGAACACAGATCAGACTTCAATAATCAAATCAAATCCAAAATATGGACCGTGTTGCTTAAACAAATCGAACATAACGGGTCAGGCCCTTACCTCAGTCATACAGACTATGGGGTAAGGAATTCCAAGTGCCACACCCCCTTCACATTGTCTAATCATGATCATGTAAAATGGATTTTCAACAAACTTGATACAAGATGGTATCATTTAAATGTACTATGGTTGTAAATTAACCAGAAACAAGAGAAGGTATTCTGACCAGATGTGTAACAGTATAGATATAATGGAGGTGATTTACAACCTTCCTAACACAAAACGTCTCTCTACTCTCTACATGTGTGGTTGTTTCTCCTCACAACTTCATATTTCACAAAGACATACCAACATCTGCAGTGTCGGCTCCTCCTGGCAGAAAATAAGGTTGATATCCCAAAGCACCAGAGACTGTAACAGCCAGCTATACTCCTATATAACCAGTAAGTCGGTCTGTTATTGGGTCAGGGTATAAAGATATACAAAGATTAGCTAGAGCTGTCAGCATCAGTTTCATCACTCATATAAGGGGAGGTAACTCTGGATTGCTCATGCTCACAGAGGGGAACATGATAAAATTATCAGAATGTTGAAATAAATTTTACATGTGATTACTAGCCAAACATTTGGAAGTTATAACAAGGTAAGAACGTTCATCACATAAATCTAACTGGTCATTAACAGTTTTATCAGTAACTGTGGGAAACAACACATAATCAGTCATTAGTGAATCTGGTCAGTTATATTGACGGAAAAACCAAAGAACCAAAAATCAAAACCATGCATATTCAAGACTAACTTACTTATGAATACATTCACATGCACATTATCAGGTGGTAGATATGTTGAAATTTAGTTGGGCAGTGGACTGGACAAGGCCTTGTTAGATTGCCAATTTAATCAAGGGCCATAACTCCTTACTGCAGCAGAAATATAGGTATCATTAATACACAGGTTTTATTTGATGGGTGAAATGGACAAGCATCATAATGATTGGTCTTGTGTTCCAGGGGCAATTATCTGGACAAAAGTCTCCTAAACAGACAGGTAATTATGTAAAGGGCCATAACTCTTTACGACTACATGTGTACTACTCATTACTCTCCTAACTTGGTATAAAACCATCAACACCTGCAGAACAGAATTATTGAGCGAGCAGCTGGTACCAACTGTACAACTTTTCCCTGTACTATCACTCCCTGTACCACACGATCCCACCACATCCCACCACATCCCACCACGCACACCACAAATACACATGTGTTTTTAATGGAATTCCTCCAAAGAAGCCCCAGGTGTTTCATATACAAGACTATGCACTGAAGCTTATGATGAAAGAGATAAAGACATATAGTATTAGCTTTGTAATTAGTGAGGTGCACACTATTAAAAATAACATATTGACCGAGAGGCACCCTAAGCTAACGCAAGGAGAAATTTATAGCTAGAAAGTTTACCAATGCAGAAAGTTGTTTGAGAAAGATGTCACGCAAATGATTTAGACATTACATGGTTGGTCTTGTAATTTGTAACCAGGATGATAGACTGATCAAGGAATTTGCTTTAGCAAGTGAACAAATAGCTAACATATAATGGTGTGAACACAGACAGATGAGATCAGACAACTGGGTGCACACCAGTACAGGGAGTGATGCAGTCAATACATCAGTGTACATTTCCATAAACTCCACAAATGCTCCTTTCTACCAACCTTTATATTGAGGATTTTGTATTGCACATAAATATCTATGATTTCAATTAAATTCACATAAATATCTATGATTTCAATTAAATTCACATAAATATCTATGATTTCAATTAAAATCACATAAATATCTATGATTTCAATTAAATTCAAACTTTGTTAGCTCTTTTATTTAAAAGTGTAATTTGATGGCTAAACAAGAACAATACCAAAATAACAAGATAATGCAAACATAATACTAAATCCAACTGGATGAAGGTCTGTATTCCTCAGTAGTACATAGGAACCTTTAAACAGGATTGCACTAGAGAAATAGAAATATTCGGTGGTGATTGGATCAGCTTGATTGGTTTGGTTTGGTTTGGTTTGTTTTGTTTAACGTCCTATTAACAGCTAAGGTCATTTAAGGACGGCCTCCCGTGTGTGCGACATGCATGCGTGGGGTGAGTGCGTATGTGTGTTTTGGGAGGCTGCGGTATGTTCGTGTTGAGTCTCCTTGTGATAGGCCGGAACTTTTGCCGATTTATAGTGCTATCTCACTGAAGCATACTGCCGAAGACACCATGGATAAGCTTGATTTTACTGCAGTAGGGATCTGATATAGACAGTTGAGATTCAAGAGCCTGATTGATGAAGATCACACAGTATCACATCATAAACAGGTCAGCTTAGTGACAACACCCCGAAGAATTGTACCTCAATGCTTAAATTTCACAATAATTAATTGCACAGATTTCAGCACAAAGGGAATTGGACAACAAGCATAGCCCTCTCCCTAAAAGTTACAATAAATTCAATTCAATGTTTTTATTGCATTTTTGAAAAGCACATGTGATTTATGGCAAATAAGAAGAAGTGGACATTCTGAATCCTTCCCTACTGATCAATACTGATCAAGTAAGTTACTTGCACCAATATATCTGATAAAGGAAATCATAAATCAGGCAATACCTGTAGAGTAAGCATGCATGTATACCTGTATACAGGTCATCAGATTTGGAGGGCAGTATGCATGCATGCTAACAGTTAAAGTCACTTTCAATTCTCCCATACCTGGTAATAACACTCACTAGAAGCGTCCTTCAAATAGGAAGTAGCCAGAACTATTTGTGAACATTTCTGTGCAACATATATATACTCCAACAATTAGCCCTTGTCTTGCAATAAGCCCACCGTTTGGTTGATTATCTAGACAGTTAGAGAAGAGTTTCTCACAAACACGAAGTAGCCAGAACTATTTGTGAACATTTCCGTGCAACATATAAACTTTGAAGCAATTAACCCCTGTCTTGCAATAAGCCCACTCATTTGTTGATTACCTAGATAGCTAAAGAAGCATGTTTTTGTGCACAAACAAGAGCAGCCAGGACTATAGCTATATACACTAAAGTGTAACATGTAAACTCTCCAGTAGATGGCCCATGCCTGGTAATAAGCAAACGCATTTGTTGATTATGTAGAGAGTTAAAGAAGTGTTCCTCTAAGTGTGATGTGCCCAGAACTAGTTTTGAACATTTCAGTGCAGCACATAACCTATCCAGTAATTAGCCCATCGATATTTTGATGCTGTGGACTTAAAGGACGTGATCCTCAAACACAAAACGGTAGGGACTAAAAGGCATAGAAGTTGCATACATAACCTATCCAGTAATTAGCCCACCGATATTCTGATGCTGTGGACTTAAAGGAAGTGATCCTCAAAACAGAAAACTGGTAGGAACTAAAAGGCCTAGAATCTGCATACATAAACTATGCAGCATGTTGAAAACATGTTGGATTTGATAAAAGTCATTTGTTACTGTCAGAGTATCCCTTACACAGCCATTAATCTCTTATGACACTCCATAACGCAAGGAGACAGCACTTCCACTTCAGCTTGATACTTTATAATTGACAAAACATTTCAAACAACTGACTTCACCATTATTTCTTTTCTATAATTATAAAGAATTAAATTGATGGATTTATTATATATCATTATATCTAAACGTCAATTCAATGATAATTTCATACACATTCAGGAAACGACATCTGTCAAGCTGGCCTTGTTTGAGGATGTACATCATTATGTAATTATACATGTAGTAAACATCTCCAGGTAGACAACAGCTGTTCAGAGAGCTACCACGCTCGCATATTGTGTTACTTATTTTGTACTTTAAAAATAAATTGTGCTGAATAATTTATTCACATACATGTTAAAAAGATATTGTTGTAAAAGTCTTTATATATCTGTAGGTCGACCAGCCCCGGTGGTCACAAGACGGGTTACTGGGTTTGCATTGGATATTTTATAAATAGGGGGCTTTTCATATCAAAACAGGTTCTTCTGTATCGAATACAGGACTTTTTTCTGAGGGCTTTTTGGGGCTATTATCGGGCCCAATTCCCATGTGAAATATTTTTCATATTTAAGGCAAATTTTCAAAGTTTATTCCTGGAAAAAACTTTCCCATTTCACTAATTTTCTTCCGAAAACTGAGATAAAAAAAGTCCCATCCAGCTCTGGTTTGAATAAGAAGGGGAAGGGAGTGTCCTTACTTTCTATGCCTCAAACTTGGTAACAATTTATAACATAGACGGGATCTGGTATTAGAATTCTAAGAGAAAACTTAGGGGCCATGGCCAGTCTGGACATTTCTATGCATTCCATGTTTCATTACAAACGTCCCTGAGATTAAATTAAACATCAACATGGAAACTGTATTACCTAACCAAGGGGTCACCTGTTTTTTTGTTTTTTTTAATTTAGAGCTTGACAATACAGGATAACCATGTACTGCCTGCTGAGTGTATATGAAGCAAAGGTCAAAGGTCACCTGCTGCAGGCAAATTTGTAATTGGTTTCTTTGCATCAAAGATTAATGGAGGAATGTCTGGGCCTGGTATTTTTTGTCTGCACACACATCCGAGTATAATGTACACATGCAGACCAAAGTTCTGTGTTCACCTGTGTGTACATGTATATTGTGTATGTTTGTATTATATTGTGTGGAACTGCCAATGTCTATATAGTACATGACTTGTCATATAAAATCATGAAAGAAGTGACATTTTGTCCTGGCAGATGAAAAATATATATAAAATGTAATCCTTCCAACACTGCAGACCTCCGCAGGATGATATAATCAGAATTTAGTAGGGATATAAACAAAAATCTGAAGGATTATGATATAAACAGAACTTTGAAGGCTGATGATATTAACAGAACTTCTGTAGGATGATGATATAAGCAGAATTTTTTAGAATGATGATATAAACATAAATCTGTAGCATGATGATATAACAGAACTTTGTAGGATGATATTAACAGAACCTTGTAGGATGATGATATTAACAGAACTTTGTAAAATGATAATATTAACAGAACTTTGTAGGATGATGATATAAACAGAACCCTGTAGGATGATGATATTAACAGAACTTTGTAGGATGATGATATTAACAGAACCCTGTAGGATGATGATATAAACAGAACTTTGTAGGCTGATGATATTAACAGAACTTTGTAGGATGATGATATAAACAGAACTTTGTAGGATGATGATATTAACAGAATTTTGTAGGATGATATGAATGTTTTTTCTCTCTATTTTTCTCTCTCTCACACATTTTTCTTCTTTAAACGTTTCTACAGCGAGACAGTAATTGTACTATTGATCAGGCTATAGAGATCAACCTTCTGGGGTACAAACGTGGATGTTGGACATGACAGAATATATTCATCAGAGAAACTACATCAATACAGAACTGTCACTGTAGAGAAGCATTTCCCTGAAGGCAGCAACAGTAAATGTAGACTAACCTGAACCAATTACATCTGGCTAATTGGCTGCATGTGTTATAATGTGACAACTGGGCCTCGGCATCACTGGAGTCCAGCGGCAAATATACATGTCATATAACCATCTCTGAATTGTACCAGTTTACCATTATCCATCAATAGTTTGATTCCTCAATTGGACCTGAAAACGTATGGGGGCGAGATGCCTGACTACATGTTTTTTGTTTTTGTTTTTGTTTTTGTCCAGAGGCTCACCTGTATTCTACCAGAGTGGATTAAATCTGATTTATTTTACTTATATCAATATCGGTTGAGCTTTTAAGAAATATGATATATTAGGTACTTATTTAACACACAAAATATCACATTATCTCTGTGGACCATCAGAAAAAAACCCAGCAGTTTCCAAGAATTCTAGATACACCAGGCAATAAATAAGTAAATCTTATTCAGTGAAACACTTGAGACTTATCACATTTGCTTCACCTACAAAAACACACCACTCGAGTAATCTTTTATCTCCTCCACAGGGTTTATATAGAATATAGGACAAAATTCCAAACTGATTACACAAGAGGCTTTTACGTAAGAATTTTCAGTTTTTATAATGAAAGTTTTGATGCCTTTATTTTAAAGTTATTAAGATAGACCACCATGTTTATCTGCAAAACTTTTAAAGTGTTAATGAATACATCTTTGATTGATCAACATTTTTTTTCAACATTTTTTGTGATTGCCAAACAGATATATTGGTACAAGTGCCATACCATATTTGACTAACACAAGCATGCACATCGTAAAATTCCTAATTTATGTTAAACTTTTACAGTTTTATGATTAGTTTTGTTAGTTACAATTTGTTTTTTGCTGGGTTTATCGCCCTATGAACAGTCAGGGTCATTTTGAGGCTGGGTCTCCTTGTAGTAGCTGGTGGCTACCACACTGAACCAAATATGATGAGAGACCTGTTGCATGCCATCCAGAGCAATCAGAAGGCACATCCACGACAGTACAGACCAGCCTATGTCTCAGCTTCTTGAAAAACACAAATAGACACAATTAGGGAGCGTCGAACCATGCACCTCAGATCTTCACCTGAGGTTACGTGGCTGGTGCTCTAACCGACTGAGCTATCAGAGCCCCGTTACGAAGCTCTTGCCAGGATAATGGCATTGTTACAGTGATAACATACTCTTTTGCGGATTGGCATAAAACAAAGTACAAATGAAAAGTGAGACAACTAAATATTATATGGCAGCAGTAGATATCTTCTCAGTATAAAGGAATCATAACAAGGTTCTGCTCCGTGTCTGGCAAAATAACTTAAACATCAGCTTTATATGTCATACATCCAACAAACCCTATATGTGTTTCCTATCATTACTCAAACAAAAGATGTCTGCAATTTCTCTTTCTACCATTTAGAAATCAATAAGGAAATCTGAGACCTAGCTGGTACAAGGCTTGGGAATAGCAGCAGATTTCTACATCAAACCATCACTATGTCTTCAGGAACATTTCTGTTTAGTACGATAATGTCAACAATATGCTTGTTCACTTTCTACATATGTTCTCTTACTTTGTACTCTTGGATTCTTGTCATTATGATATGGTTGAGTAGCTAGTTATATGAAGTATGTCCTGATGCTTAACAGCGAGCGCCAGACTGATGTACCGTATTTATCCTGCAATAAGCCCATGTCTGGTAATGAACCCATATCTCAGGTAATAAGTCCATGTCTGGTAATAAGTCCATGTCTGGTAATAAGCCCATGCCTGGTAATAAGCCCATGCCTGGTAATAAGCCCTTGTCTGGTAATAACTCATGCCTGGCAATAAGTCAATGTCTGGTAATAAGCCAAGGCCTTGTAATAAACCTGTGTCTGGTAATAAACTGATGTCTGGTGATAAGCCCTTTGACTGGTAATAAGCCGACACCTTATAATAAGCCAATGTCTGGTAATAGTCCACCCATGTTTATTGAAGTTCAGTAAAAATACTAACATATGATATTGTATTGTCTTTCCTTTCAGCCATTTAAAGTTTGTGTTTCAGGCTCCTGGGCTTATTACAGGATAATTATGACATTCTATCACATTGTACTCTTGGATATTTGATATTCCCATCATAATGATAGGGTTGTGTTTTATTCCAGGTATATGAAGTAATATTTACATTTGCTCCGCATTTCCCCATTGACAAAATGCTAAGAGGCAGTTGCCACCATACGCCTATAACACCCAGTGCCTCAGGCTATAACACCCAGTAGGTCATGTGACATTAAAAAAGGCAGGATTTTTTTTTTTTTTTTTTGGTTCAATTTTTTTTCAAAGTTGATGGTGGGCAAATGTAGCATGGAAACCCTAACAGGTTCCCATGCCATTTGCCCACCATACATCTTGCTGCCATATTGACAATAACAACATTAAAACCGCTGTTCATTGCTTAAATGTTTATTGTAATTCAGGTAAAACAGTAACAAATGTTATTTCATAGTTAGATAAACCCACCTCCGCCTACTCTCTGTGAGTCAAAGTATGTCTCAGGCCTCCTGGGCTTGTTACAGAATAAATACGATATTACATTGTGCTTGTGGATTTTTGACATTCCCATCATTATGATATGACTGTGTACTCCAGGTATAAGAAGTATGTTTGTGATGCTGAGCTATGATAACCAGATTGGTATTTACTGCCTCCCCCAAGGAGCCTGTAGCTTTTCTCTGTAGTGTTACTATGCTATGCTGATGTGTACAAATTGTGGGTCTGCAGACAGCTCTACAGAATGCAGATGGACAATCATGGACATTCCATCACAAAAGGAGCTCAACCTTGTTTATACAAGACTTGTTCCTAAGTAGATCACATCAGAAATCGACTTTCTACAATGAATTAGATGTCGATAGCTTCTGTAGAGTCATGAAACATGGCATCATTCAAGTTTTAGAGTTCATAATGATGCTTTTCTGAATGTCTGTTTATACAGCTGAATAGACAACGGGCAATTCCTAAAACAGAATGCAAAAACACTTCTTCCAACGAATACAAAGCCAGTAATTTCATCACATATCAGATAAAAGTTTTACTAGACTGCCATACAACATGATGTTGTTGCTTCTCTGATCCACAGTGTTTGGGCCAACACAAGACTGTCGATTCTTCTCTTATGGATGATACAGCTCTATGTTAACAAGGGTAAAAATAAGCTGTCCACATGTTTCCATTTAAAATTTCAGTTACTCGTATTAAATGACTTCCTCTGAAAACAGGTTGTGAAATATTTTATTGTGTGAAAGAACAGGAAAAAACACATTTCTGTGAGTGTTTCGATAGGATTCGAACCCAGGGCTCTGACATGATAAGCCATGTCTCTTCCTCCTGAGCTAAAGAAGCGTGTGTCGTCCACTGAGTGACAGAGACTTATTAAACACTATATAAAGCCACACCAACCCATTCCTTTTATAATTGTGTTAAAACCCAATGGACAACATTTAACATGGTGTAGGGATCAAACACAGGACCGTTTGGAAACATGGGACCGTTTGGCCGACTTGATTTGACACTCTACTGATGTTCTACCTGCTCTATCAATGAAGTTCAAAAGAAATGTTCCTGAGCATAATCAAGAGAAAAAACTCCCTTGTAGCTGAATCAGAAGGGAGTAATTCGGAAGTGTGACACATTTCATGCCATCATGGTGTCAATAGTATACCACCGATTGATAGTTAACCTCTCAAAACCCTGAGAATGTTCATTTCTATTTTTCAAAAGTTTTAGTCTAACAAAACAAAAAGAAAAAAGAAAAAAAAAAGTCCATGAATAGCTCTGTGATTGGTTTGGTGAGGATTAAAACACTGTTTACAATAGACAGTGATGGAGTTGAGAATGTTAATCACTCCAGACTACCTCCAAACTGACAGGGGAGGCAAATTGAATAGCCGTTGCCTAGACAACCATTGATGGACAAGTGTGCATCAATCATGTGGTGAAGCGGTGACCTTCACCTATCTATGTTCAATAGGTCACGGTAAATGTGCAGAATAACATGTATACATTACCAGCCAAAACATCAGGTATACCAACTAGCTGTTAGGAATTGTTCTGATGGCCAGAATAGCCATTATCACTGGCAAACAATCTACAAATGGTTGTAACAACATATGTTACTGTCACTAACAATCTATCTGTAAATGGAAAAGATATCAGACACTCGAGATGGAAAAGAAATCAGACACTCGAGATGGAAAAGAAATCAGACACTCGAGATGGAAAAGAAATCAGACACTCGAGATGGAAAAGAAATCAGACACTCGACATGGAAAAGAAATCAGACACTCGACATGGAAAAGAAATCAGACACTCGAGATGGAAAAGAAATCAGACACTCGAGATGGAAAAGAAATCAGACACTCAGATGGAAAAGAAATCAGACACTCGAGATGGAAAAGAAATCAGACACTCGAGATGGAAAAGAAATCAGACACTCGAGATGGAAAAGAAATCAGACACTCGAGATGGAAAAGAAATCAGACACTCGAGATGGAAAAGAAATCAGACACTCGAGATGGAAAAGAAATCAGACACTCGAGATGGAAAAGAAATCAGACACTCGAGATGGAAAAGAAATCAGACACTCGAGATGGAAAAGAAATCAGATACTCAAGAGGTTTTCATCAAAAGCTTTGTGAGTGGGAATGTTTGTCTGTCAAACTGTGTCTATACAACATGTCTTCGGTCAGTGGAAAATCATCACTGTTTAAAAGACAATATAAAGAAAATGTATACATAAAGGCCCTGACATATCGATTTATCAACAAATTCAATTAATTCCATATGGGATAGACACAGAGTGTAAGATTCTGTTTATCACATAACATATAATGATGAGAACTAAAATTTCACCAACTAGGATTTAAGATACTGTTTATCACATAACATATAATGATGAGAACTAAAATTTCACCAACTAGGATTAAAGATACTGTTTATCACATAACATATAATGATGAGAACTAAAATTTCACCAACAAGAGTGTAAGATTCTGTTTATCACATAACATATAATGATGAGAACTAAAATTTCACCAACTAGAGTGTAAGATTCTGTTCATCACATAACATATAATGATGAGAACTAAAATTTCACCAACTAGAGTGTAAGATTCTGTTCATCACATAACATATAACGATGAGAACTAAAATTTCACCAACTAGAGTGTAAGATTCTGTTTATCACATAACATATAACGACGAGAACTAAAATTTCACCAACTAGAGTGTAAGATACTGTTTATCACATAACATATAATGATAAGAACTAAAATTTCACCAACTAGAGTGTAAGATACTGTTTATCACATAACATATAACGATGAGAACTCAAATTTCACCAACTAGGGTGTAAGATTCTGTTCATCACATAACGTATAATGATGAGAACTAAAATTTCACCGACTAGGGTGTAAGATTCTATTTATCACATAACATATAATGACGAGAACTAAAATTTCACCAACTAGGGTGTAAGATTCTGTTTTATCACATAACATATAATGATGAGAACTAAAATTTCACCAACTAGGGTGTAAGATTCTGTTTTATCACATAACATATAACGATGAGAACTAAAATTTCACCAACTAGAGTGTAAGATTCTGTTCATCACATAACATATAACGATGAGAACTCAAATTTTATCAACTAATCTGTATACAAGCTCGTTGAATTTCAACTCTGACGGTATGGGTTTCTCTATAGACCATATCATATGTCATGAACTAACTTTCATGTCCAATAGTGATAATACACAAAGGTCTTGTGAGATTTATGACATGGCCTTATAATGTGTTATAAAGGACCATTTATATGTTTACAATGCATATCATTCCTTATCCATCATTTTATTTGAATTTCATACATATGACAAAATTTACCTGAATACTTTGCATTTTCAGATTATGCATAATGAGTCAGAGATTGGGGTCAAAACGTTAAGTTGTGATAATCTGATTACATTCCTTGTACCAGCTGGTCCAGCTCAGGATGGTAAACATGTCACCATCCAACACAGATGTATACATAGCCTTGGTATGCTGAAGGCCGAGACAGACTCTAATAGGATCCATATGATGTTTCTGTCAGTATTACACCTCTGCAATCTATCCCTGAACTGTTTCTATTCCAAGAATGCTCAGAAGTTTCCTAATTCAATAAAAAATATGTTCTGAATACATTTCACCCACTTTTCTTTCTTTAGACTGGCCCTTCTTTCCAAAATATGTTATGTCCAATTCCAGATTCCCCAAGTCTTAAACTAAGGGGAGATAATTAATGTTAGTATAAGAATTTATCTGGGCAATTATTTACAAAAACTTAGGTACTGGTATCTAGTCTACCCTTTCTTCAACAAGAGGTAATTACTGACACAAGTCCAGGGGGCTAGTACATAGATATGTTTGGTTTTCATATTGCATTGTTTAACGTCCTATCAACAACCATGGTCATTTAAGAATGAGGAGAGCATGTAGCCTCTGTCTCGAAGTCTGGAGAGGGCTTATTATAAGAAGAAATTGCATTGGTAAGTGGTAATTCCTCTGAATAGCACTATAGATATGGAAGAGTTTACTTCTTGGCATCACTTATTTACAGAGATATATGGTAATAATGAATAGGGTCATATAGAGACATTATTACAGAGATATATGGTAATAATGAATAGGGTCATATAGAGACATTATTACAGAGATATATGGTAATAATGAATAGGGTCATATAGAGACATTATTACAGAGATATATGGTAATAATGAATAGGGTCATATAGAGACATTATTGCAGACTGTTTGAAACAAACTCACTTGAGACATTCAAAGAGAAGTTTTTAGCATAGTGAATCCTGGAAATGGGATATGAGAACTGCCTTCATTGAATGCTGATTATTTTGAAGAAAAATAACATCTACTGTTCTAGATACATTCCAATCCAAATACACATACACAACTATATAGTCTATTCAACACCCAAAGACAGCTATCTTCTGTATTGTGGTCAAGATGTCCTTGACATTTTTATGGAGAATAATATACGGCATATCCTATTGTCTAATCCTTTTGTTAACTCTATAGAATTTGTTGAAACCAAAAATAACATGTTTTGACTGCAAGGCAGCATCCCTCATGACATTTTATGTCTAGTCCACAATAAAGATAATCGTTCTTGGATATCGAGAAGCCTTTATTTTCAAACACTGCGTTCACCGTATAGTAAGGATTTCTACTGAATAGTATAAGGTATCATCCCCAAGTACATTTTGAATTTTGAAACAACAGGATGCTGGATCTCCTATATTTTATTGTCTTTAATGTTTGGTGAAAGTAAAGATGTAATGATACTCATGGTCCAGAAAGAATATACCCATCACGATTTGTTGATGTGGAAATTAGGATCACTTTCAAATATAAATCCTGGCTGAGAAAAAGTTTCATTTAAAATCCTATATCCTTGAAGAGCAAGCTGTGAAAGAACAGAATCTGTAAGAAAAGGCTTTCTGACAACCTCTTAATTTCCAGACTGAAAAAACAAATTTGTAGGAATAGAATTTCTGATACACAAGGAAAAGTCCTTAGAAAGAGACATGGGATATTATATGACATTAGCCTACCAGAAGGCAAGCTTTATCTTGTAACACAGTCCACCTCTGTTTTATCTGTAAAATGAAATAGAAATATTTCATGTGTCAAAACCATTCAGGACACCACATGACAGTTAAGGTTTCTCCCTCAGCCCTCAGTCTCCAGGAACATCTAGTTCATGTTTACAAACTCATTAATGTCAGCTTAGTCTGGGGGAAATAATCACTGAAACCGACCAGGAGACAAATACTGTCATGGTTACTATTTACAATAAAAGCATTGGGGGTCATTACACACAAGTAAGGCCTAAATGTAAACAAAACCTGCGACACATTAAGTTTGGTATTCTTACCTACGACATAGGTGATGAATCAACCAGACATTAATTAACCACATGAAATATGATACAGATATTTCTTATTCTTCATATAAAACTATTACACTAAAATCACCAATAAGATTCACCATTTAAAATGGAGTCTGCCCGTTTCTCCTTTAGTTGTTACAAATTAGACTTTTCTTCCAACATGCACTGCTTTTCTAAAACCCTGTATATTTCTTTACAGTCTCCTTCAAATTGTGTTTTTGACTAGATTTTGTATAATTTGTGAAGATATTTAATGCTATCATTTACCTTAAATTTGTAAATTCATTTTGTCTTGTATTCTGGCCTACCTCTAAATAATATATAATATCATTTCAATTCTCTAAACTTGACCTCCTTGACCTTTAGCATTTTTTCATGTACCTTTTTTACCTTTAGCCTTTAATCCTTTACCTCCTTGACCTTTAGACTTTTTCCCTTGTCCTCATAGACTTTTAGCCTTTTCCCTTCGACCTATAACCTATTTACCTTGACATTTTAAAGCTGTCTGACCTGCCTACAGTCAAACAAAACACCCATTAACTTATTTCTCATCCCTTTCCTGTCGGTTCTCAACATTTCTATTAATTCTATTACATTTCCTGACTTTCTCTAAACTGCTCAGCCTTAAAAGTTTTTTCCTTGATCTCCTTGACCTTAAGACTTTTTAAATTTGGCTAACCTGTCTACAGTCTAACTAAACTTAACTTGTTTCTATTCATTTCCAACTTACTTCCTGACCTTTAAATTTTCCAATTCTAAAATCAAACCTTAATGAAAGTTTTTTTTTTTTTTTTCCTTGTCTGACCTTTGCCTGATTCTATGTCAATGACTTGCCTGATTTGGTTTACTGACCTTGACCTTTGACCTCTTGCTACAATCCAATAAGATGTTGGATGAGATGATGCCTTCTGTGATGTTGATGGTGACCTTTGAACTGATGAACTCCAACCTGCTGTGTTGGCCATATGTAAAAATTTGTTTTATGGAGACTCCCCTCAGTGCCTTGATAAGACCTTTCATGTTTTATACTGGAGACTGACAGTGATACAAACAAACACCACCTGTCTGAGACATATGTGAGGCTGGAATCTCCTACATGGAGAGCAATACAAATCACAGTGTCATTGATAAACAGTGTCTCGTACAGTACCAAGGAAATGTGTAGACATGCATTGAATATTGACACAATGTTGTTGGTTGGATGGTGCTGTGGACTCGCCTTTCACTTTGGCAACTGGGAAAAGGGTTCGATTCCCTGACCATGCAGACATAAAATTGTATGGGACATCATCCACGAGGTTTCTCCATTCACTAGATATTTTGATTTCCTCCAACAGTAAGACCCCTCCCTCGCTTTTATCCAAGCCAACAAGAATATAGAATTAGATAACTTTTTTTACAATTGCTGTATATTGAATACAGGCACCTGTAAAGAAATATAGATAATAGATATATATTAACCAGACAACGGTGTGGTGATCAGGGATATCAAGGTAATGGTTACGTATACAGTCCCTTATTACCAATGATAATCTCACCTTTACCTGTGAAGACTTAATCTGTGCCATCACACTGCATTATAGCAAATCCAGGTAATAATCCAGGATTCCAGAAAACTCCTACATTACTTCACAAAAAGTATCGTGTTCTAAGCATTTAGTAAAGTCACATGCTAGACCGGTAGGACATTCCGAAATGGAGACAATAATCCTTGACCTCTGACTGACCTGTGTAGTATAGTATATAGACACCAATGGCTAGTTAACATTCTTCAGGGACCAACAAAAGTACAAATAAAATGTCATCTCACACCTGTTATTTTGTGTATCAGCCACAGGTGGTGGTCAGAACTGACCACAGGTAGCCCTAGTGACCAGAACAGTCAGATTTAATACACCCCAATGATAAAGACCTGTCAGTAACAATACTGAAATGGTCATCATCTCAGAATCATCCATCAGTTTAGTGATTGGCATTCACTTCATTTTTATGTAGATCTGTGGGGGTACTTCTGTTAGAGATTATAGAATACAACCAATTACAGGTATAACTCTGGACATAATGCAAATCTTTCAGTATAATAGTACCCATTATTCTATACATGTGATTGAAACATTAAAACTGAATTTGAAAATTTTCAGAACAAACTGAATTTAGAGTGCCACTGGGAAAGAAAATTGCAAACTTTGATTTAGAAAAAAAAACAAAAAAAAACTACCATTACAAGTTTGTTTTTCCTTTTTCTCTCTTTAAATAAACTTTTCCTCAACAACATACCAGAAATGATGAAAAGACCCTCTTTAAATAACCATGAATTTTCCTCAGACCCAAGAAATACAAGCCTCTGTTTAATTATAACACAAAAACTAAAAAATAAGAACGGAATTGGGCCAAGCCAACAGAAGAATGAGTAAAGCACGACAGTGTTGTGAGTAATATCAGTTGTCCTCGGCACACAAGTGTCACTGATAGGCCCCATACATCACCTTCACAAAGAAACTCTACCACACGATACACAATAGCTATCAGTTTCAAACTCATTACTGACACTAGAAAATCATCATGAATCTTTTGGATTACAAAATGCTTCATTCAAATTTTCTCCTAGTTAAATCTAACCGAGTAAAATCATCGGATTATACTGTAACTAAACAAAAACTTATCAAACCAGCTCTTATTTCCACATCCAATGCAGTATTTTGTGAATTTGCCAAATCATTCATTTAACCCATTGCTAAAAATTATCTTTTTTGTCAATTTCTCTAAAAATTTGTACTTTAACATTAAGTTCTACAGCCTATATCTTAACCTGCTACTCGACTACGACTTGTCTGCTTACACAAACATTAGATTCGCCCCTTGAAAACGCCAATGTGATTTAAGATTTATTTGACAAGTACAGGAAAGATAACACCTGATACAGTGACTCACCTGTCCTTAATTATTACTTACCTGTGAGTCACTCTCCCCTATTACCTGTTGTTTTGCACATGCATCTCCTTATACAGGAGAGCCCATATATATACTGTCAGCACATACCTAAATGTCTACGTCCTTATCATGTACACACAAGAATTTCTTGAACTAGTTTCGTTTTTCAGGACAGGTAAATTTCGAATAATTTTTTTACTAATTTTTGAAATGAAAATATCAAAGTTTATTTAAATCAAGAGTGCCAATTAAGTCTGTTTATCACTTTTTCTTATGATTAATTAAGCACCAGTATGATATGTTTTATATCGGATGATTTAAATGATTCTTCCCAGCTCCGCTAATGTCTGGTCTACTCTTATTTTACCCCCATTGCCCCATTGAGGACCACCTACTCCTCAGTCTCTACTGGGTTTCCTCGTACCCAACTGGAGGCCATCATACCCCTATTCAACCTAATCATACACACCTGCCCCTATTACAGTCCCTCCCTACCCCTCGGCCTATCCTCGCCTCTAACATACCCCTATTACAGTCCCTCCCTACCCCTCGGCCTATCCTCGCCTCTAACATACCCCTATTACAGTCCCTCCCTACCCCTCGGCCTATACTCGGCTCTAACATACCCCTATTACAGTCCCTCCCTACCCCTCGGCCTATACTCGGCTTTAACATACCCCTATTACAGTCCCTACCTACCCCTCGGCCTATACTCGCCTCTAACATACCCCTATTTCAGTCCCTCCCTACCCCTCGGCCTATCTTCGGCTCTAACATACCCCTATTACAGTCCCTCCCTACCCCTCGGCCTATCCTCGCCTCTAACATACCCCTATTGCAGTCCCTCCCTACCCCTCGGCCTATACTCGGCTCTAACATACCCCTATTACAGTCCCTCCCTACCCCTCGGCCTATCCTCGCCTCTAACATACCCCTATTACAGTCCCTCCCTACCCCTCGGCCTATCCTCGCCTCTAACATACCCCTATTACAGTCCCTCCCTACCCCTCGGCCTATCCTCGCCTCTAACATACCCCTATTACAGTCCCTCCCTACCCCTCGGCCTATCCTCGCCTCTAACATACCCCTATTACAGTCCCTCCCTACCCCTCGGCCTATAATCGCCTCCGACATACCCCTATTAGGTCCAGTGAACCTCTCAACTTGGTTCCGTCCTATCTATCTACTCCTATTGGGGTCCCACTGTGGGGTCCCACTGTGGGGTCCCACTCTGGGGTCCCAGCTGACCCCTCAATCGTCATCTTCGGGCTCTATAATACCCCTATTAGACCAAATTTTATCACTCAATTGGGTTTCATCCTATCCATTTGCCTTTATTGATCCTGACCTTACTTATCAGCCTACTTTTCAACTGACATTTTAATACCCAAATTAGGCCCCAGTGTGCTCAACTAGGTTTCATTCATCCACCTATTCCCACTAGGGCCTCATCTTTTACAAGGCACCACCCCTTTGTACTGTTCGCTACCCTATCTCTACCCCATGGAAGCCATTACAAAAAGAAGCCCAGTGTACAATATATAAATACACTAGGCCCACAGCGTCTGTAGGGCTCTTGATGTACTGTTAATTTTATAGCTGGCCGTTCAATTTTAAAAACCTGCAATACAAATGTCTGTCAGAAACAATAAATTACGCAATACTGACTTTTTTTTTCTAAAACACTGCAGGATGTCACAAAATAAAACCAATAAAATTGTATGAACGGTGCCGTTGAGTAACGCTCACCTCCCGGTCAGATCAATATTACATGAAGGCGTTAAAGTGTTTCTATTCATGTATATTTATGTTGTGCAGCTAATCGGCCAAAAAGGAGATTCGGTAAAAATAAAAAAACCTTCCCCTTAATTATCCAGAGAAATGTCACACAAACAATTATGGTGAAACAAACTGACATCCAGATAATAAATGATATGTAAGAACTAAGGAAAAGTGAGAATTTCTACTGCATAGAGCAATAGTGTTATTCCTAACTTGGGGGCTGTTGGTACACTAATGGATTGAGATCTATTTTGTGTGTTTCTTGATCAGGATGCGAGATCTCTGACCATTCTTCGTTTTTGTGGTTGTGTTCTTGGGCAAGACACCCAAATTGCTCTAGATAGCATTTGATGGCTCTCCAGTATGTTGTTATTCAGTGAGGTAGTCACCAGCTACTAGAAGACTGTCTCCGTATGAACTGTATGTTATTCAGTGAGGTAGTCACCAGCTTGTAGAAAACTGTCTCCGTATGAACTATATGTTATTCAGTGAGGTAGTCACCAGCTACTACAAGATTGTCTCCATATGAACTATATGTTATTCAGTGAGGTAGTCACCAGCTACTAGAAGACTGTCTCCATATGAACTATATGTTATTCAGTGAGGTAGTCACCAGCTTGTAGAAAACTGTCTCCGTATGAACTATATGTTATTCAGTGAGGTAGTCACCAGCTACTAGAAGACTGTCTCCATATGAACTGTATGCTATTCAGTGAGGTTGTCACCAGCTACTACAAGACTGTCTCTCCATATGAACTGTATGTTATTCAGTGAGGTAGTCACCAGCTACTACAAGACTGTCTCTCCATATGACTACTGACTATACCCAGGGTGATAAATCCAGCAAATAAAGAAAACCCATCTCAGATAGACCAGAAGTAATACATATATTACCTGACTTCTGACATTTAGTTTTATATTTTGTTCAATGTTGTGACTGAAAGAAGATACAGATCTATACAATGTACCTGTTAGGATCTATAAACATCATCATCATCTTTACCAACCCAATATTTCTCACACCCCTACCCTATTCCAAAACTTTTTATTGCTTCATAATTAGTAGAAAATCGGTCAGCCAGTGTAGCAGGCATGATTTATGATGACAACAACAAAACACTCAACATATGAATTAAACTTTACATAATGAATGGTTAGCATACACCATATAAATTACATGACGAATATCTAGCATAACTCCATATACATTCTTCTTGTATATTACACCTTACGTAACATACTTGAATTTGTACTTTTAGTTTCACTATTTTCCTATCATAGATGATAAAGAAATTATAATTGCTGGATTTTATGAGATACTGTGATACTGTCACAACTACGTCAAATTCTCCACCTCGGGTAGGATATAAGCAAGGGTAGATGATATTGGTATGTGACAGGGTTCCACATGAGTGATCCAAGGTTCATCTGTCACCGACAGGTCATCCATGAGAGATTTCACATTCCTTTACTACCACTCTAGAAAAGTGAGTCTCAAAGAAAAGCCTGGTCACCAATGATTAACTTTTTTTATTTGATATCCGGCAAATTTACATCATCTCACAGACTTTACCATATATATATATGGTGTTGAATTTATGTTTTTCAACTATATATATATACATTGTGACTGGGCAGAGATATTGTGATGGGGTCACATCAGGACACCAAGCAGCCCTCCAAAACTTAGACTGGCTACCAGCCCCAAGGTTTTTGTAAAGCATTGTCCAGCTAACTTCTTACACTAGCTTATCTCCCCCTAGTTTGAAACTAGAATCAGATATATATCGAAGAAACCAAAATTATAAAGCTAAATTTTATTTGAAATATTTTGATGTTTTTTAGACAGGGTTTAGCCAGGAATTACCCGGCTCTGTACTCAACATAAATGTCTAACTAATATGTATGTTTTTATATTTCTAACCATTGTTCTAAGCTTTTGTTGTGTATTCTATGTCACCACCCTCACATTTTGTTGGTTCTCCTGGATAGTTGATAGGTTTGGTATTCAAGGACTGTTAAAGAGGACAATGCTCCACATAAACATATGTCATAGATTCTTAAAGTCTAGTCAGATTTACTTCAAATATGACATTTCTTCATCTGCAGTAATTCCAACATTTACAGAACGGAAAACCTTCTGTTATCGCATTTAAGCAAAGCTTGTCAGCTTAACAGAAATGAAACCCAGTAAAGCTGAGGAAAGGAATTAATCAGATTCTGAAAAGAGTTCTTTTTCTTGTAAAGCTAACTAATCGGTGATATGTCCCTGTGATGCTGGAGTAAGCTGATCGAGTCTCGGGTCAAACCTGCCCCTAAACCACAATATCCTCAATAGCATATATTGGCATTCTTGTCATACATAACAAACTCAGAGTCATGTTTCCACCCATTCCTGAGGTGTTGTCTATTCTTTTATTGAAATCAAAAACCATATCGGAATATTTCATCATTAAAATTTTTCGCTTTCCTTAGCTTCCGGTCTTGAATAATTGTATACATCTGAAGAATTTCATTTGGTTTCAGAAAGATATAAATTCTCTGTATCCTTGTGAACTATAAACATGATAAAGGACGTGCACAGACTATTAAAACTGAATTTAATAATAAAACCACATCTGGCTTCTTTAGTAATACATAGGATAAAACCAGGACCGAACTTGTATCACGCACATTAAAATCCAAATATGGTATCTTCTCCTCAGAAAGTGTTCAAAAACTGTTGTAATTAAATCATTCTATAGCTTAATATTTGCCTTAATGTTAATTGAATTATTTATAAATAATTTATCAAGGCCTGGTTCCAAAATACCAGGTGTATTTCTGTGTGAGCAGCAGCCTGGTACAGGTATATATAACAACCAGTGATGGAAAGCCTACATCCTCAGGTGGCAATGGGAGAAGGTTCCAACTGTGTCTGGAGGATAGAGGTCTTCCTAAATGAGGGAAGCTGTCAAATATACCGTGTTTTTGCCTTTTTTCTTAGAAAATTGGCAAGGGTCTTTCTAAATGAAGCAACTGTCAAAATCCATGCTTTGTCTTTTTTCTTAAAAAATTGGCAGACAGAGAATCATGTGTGCTCTTTCCTATAACATTCCCCTCCAACTTTCTTTCATCTGTCAGTCATTGGAAAAGATAAGCCCATCACTTATCTATCAACTTTATCCTAATTATTGAATTACTTACCTTTCTGAAGTTATTTTAATCCCTGGAACAGCATGATGGGAGATTAATCCTTAAACCCTGCAAAATACGAAACAAAATTCCCTGTAGCAAAATGTATGATGATATTTTGTTTCCGTCCTTCAAACATAAATGTGTAAGTCTGTGTATAGCCAGTATTTAGTACATGTGTTTTTTATGACGGTTATGTTGACATACCAATAGTGAGAAATACTATAGCATCGAAAGTTTACATCTTGTTTCTTGAAAAACACTCATTACTTAAATCACTTTTGGTTGTTTTTTTAGATTGTAATTAGATATTTTGAAACAAGAACATTTTCTATAAATAACAAGCATACTACTGATGTCCCCGCTCAATTAGTTAACAGTGACCTTGACCAAAACCTTGCCACTCCAACTGGCCGAGTTTTGGTCCTTTATGATTGTGTGAAGTTTGAAAGTTTGAGCATTATCCCTCAAGGAAAGAAGGCAATGCAGTGCTGACAAATCATACAAGATGGACTGAGAGGACACCTGTAGTTCCCCCCCCCCCCCCTCCCCAAAGTGAAACCCAGGAAGGGGGGGGGAGGGGGCAGAATAATAACAGTCTAGACCTTGACCTTGAACCTTATAACCGCACCTGAAATCATCCAAGGAATGCTTGAATATAGATTTTACATCAAAAAGTGAAAGAAAAGAATCACTGATGACTGTCCAGGTGTTACAGTAATTGGGGGTGGCACAAATAAACAACAACTTAAACAGATCCCACACAAGAAGCTGAGGCAGCTGTGTTACCTCAATATAAACAATCATACACTTGTGGTGTAGCTTTAGGAATCCCTGTCAATTATACGTTGTATTGTTTGAAACTTTAAAGTGGAGAACTAAGTGGGAGAAGTCCAGTGAATCTACCTGATATCTACTTGTACTTATGGAATCTAATCCAATACTTATGGCTCAATTGAACCACAATGTTCAAAATCACAGTAATATAAAGCTAAACAACCCGCAGTATATTTACTAAATAAAGCTTGATATTTTTCATAGATACGCTGCAGTAACAATTGAGTTAGGAAGCCAAACATATCTATTGTATTCTGAGCTCTATGTCTATACATATACATTGAATTAGGTAGCAAAAGTCTATTTCTCACTCCATTAACTATTAAATGACTTCAGTAATAGGACAATGTCAATATACCATTAACTAGACTTATTGACATTTAAAACTTTGGCTGTGTGTAGTCTTACTGTAGAGCTGGATATTAGCCAACACTATCAGCACGAGCTTTAAACACCAACACTCTATTTACAAAACATTCCCCAGTGTGTACCATATATCCTTACTTAATTGTTTTTCAAGTTCACAATCAGCAGAATTTTGATTCATTATGATAATATACAATTAGCTGTCAATTATAGCAATCAGACTTCGTGGACACTTACTGCTGTATACATGTATCACAACATTAATTATAAACCAATTATAACTACCAGACTTTACATGTGGACACTTACTGCACTGTCCATGTCTGATTATGATATAAGTATATATATATAACTATCAAACTTTAGGGATATCTATCACCCTGTCTACACAAAATATCACCCCATTGATTATAAATTAATATTAACCATTAAACTTATTAGAGATATATCTATTGGCCTGTCTACATTAATATTAACCATTAAACTTATTAGGGATATCTATTGCCTTGTCTACACAAAATATCACCCCATTGATTATTAATTATATCAACCATCAAAGTTTGGAGATTTAGTGCCATGTACATTATTATATACTGAAACGAAAAAGAAACGCAACTTCAAATTGTAGGTTTAATAAAATAATACTTGTGAGCATTATGTTTAAATTTCATATGTAATAGTTAATATTGAATATTGATGTAACATCCTTTAAATGTTTAGAGATTTTTAAGAACAGGTCACTTTGCTAGAAGGTCATGATTGGTAGTACCCTACGTGAATCCAAGTTGAAATGGCAGCAGTTTTGAAACCGTGCCCTAATATCGTGTGTGTCCTCCTCGAACAGTTATCACATCTCTAATTCTTTGTTGCATTGAGTTCATCAGGGCATTGACTTTCCGTATTGGAATGTTATTCCATTCTTGGACGAGTGCATTTGCTAACTGAGGGAGGGTATTTGGGGGGTTACGGCGATTTCGAATTCTTCTGTCTAATTCATCCCACAAATGCTCGATTGGGGACAGGTCGGGGCTATATGGAGGCCAATCTATAGGAACAATGTTCTGTGTCGCAAGAAAGTCTCTACAGACTCTTGCAACGTGTGGTCTCGCGTTATCTTGCTGAAAGGTTAGATGATGCTGCCTAACAAACGGCACAACATGGGGCCTAAGGATCTCATCCCGATAGCGTACGGCCGTTAAATTCCCATTGACTATCACCAAAGGCGTCTTCAAACCATGGGAGATTCCCGCCCAAACCATAACTGATCCACCCCCAAATCGGTCGTGTTCCAAAACACAGGCGTCAGCAAAACGTTCGCCTCGACGCCGGTACACACGTTGACGGCCATCTGCTCGAAATAACGTGAATCGAGATTCATCGGTGAAGAGCATAGACCTCCAACGTCTCATAGGAAAACGTCTGGGCATATGTGCCGTTGCCCATTGCATACGACGTGCTCGACGTTGCGGTGTTAGTGGTAAACCAACGTACTGTCGCCTTGCACGCAAATTAGCCTCACGCAGTCTGTTGATCACTGTTTGGGGATGAATTCGACGGTTATGATTACCAATCGTATTCCTTGCCGTTTCAGCGGCCGTTAATCTCCTGTTACGCAGGTGTGCCAACCTAAGAACCCGGTCTTGACGTCGCGACGTTACGCGTGGACGTCCTGATCTCGGCTGGTCATCGACTCTTCCTGTTGCGTTAAGACGTGAAACTAATCGACTAATAGTCGATTTGTGAACTCTGAATTGTCGAGCGACGTGAAGTTGCGTGTTCCCTGCCAGAAGCATCGCTATAGCACGTCCTCTATCAACCTTTGATAACCGTGGCATAATTGTAAAAGGAATTATTGTTTGCAAAAGTATTGGCGATGATGTGGCTCAATGTTAGTGATGAATTGATACTGGTTTGAATGAAAAAAGAACGCATATGTTTGTACAGGCACGGTTTTTGATGTTTTTACCGCGCCGGAAGTGCATAGGTCTCTAGTCACACTTGGGTGATTTTGAAGATTGGTATGGGTGTTAGGCAGGGTGCATGTTTATTTCCGCGATTTTTATACAGATATGTATATTTAATACAAAATTAATCACAATTTTCCATGTTGCGTTTCTTTTTCGTTTCAGTATAATATTATTTATAAACAAATTATAACTATCAAAGTTTGGGAACATTTACTCTCATGTCTGGTATCTTAACGCTTATTTTATCAGATTTTAGGAATATTTACTGCCCTATCCAATTACAGCCATCAAAGTTTGATGATATTTACTGCAGGGTCCATTATCTGAGTTACCATCTGTTACATAACAAGGTGTATACATGTGCTGTGTGTTCACACATCCAGGGTAGTCCTGGAGGCTGACTCAACACTGCAGAGAGCCTGCACCCTTCCACACAGCTGGACCAAGCTAAATCTCACACTGGGTGTGTCACCCTTCCACACAGCTGGACCAAGCTAAATCTCACACTGGGTGTGTCAGTCCCTTTACAGGAGGGGACAGGCTCAAAGTCAGAGGAAGTACATCATTTGGAATAGAAATAGCATAGACTGGCCCCCTGTCTCTAGAATCTTAATGTCAGAAATAAAATTCAGTTTTATAATGGTATTCTCTATGATGTGTCTGATTCTTGACTAAGTTTCAAAGTACGGGGGGGGGGGTTAATCTAATACTAAAATTAAGCTGAGCACTTCTTTAACAAAACTTGGTTGGTGGCTAGTCTAGGAATCGTAATACAGAACTATGACTATGTCTGCACCGCACCTGTATGATTTTAATTGCATAAATGCAAATGTGATTTACATTAACAAAACTACCAATTATAATTATCAATGCATGGTTTAGAGTCCACAATTGGGGCCTTAATTCAGCATTTCAGTGAACAAGTAATGATAACAACCAAATTTTATGACAATTTATAATTTCTCTGCCAATATATATTAACACTTTTCCTGAAGTGGAAAATGAAATTAAATCAATGTAACAGAGATTGTTATCAATTACATCCATTTAAATAGCCCTGGTTTCTTAGTTTGACACCCTACCAACTCAGCTGGAGAGGAATTCTCCATTGTTGAGATGAAGAGGATAAAGGTAGTATTTACCAGGATTACATGATAAATTACGAACTTATCTTTAATGTCTACGATAAACTACAATATTGTATTTGTAACAACAAAGTAGTACAGACAAATGAAGTTGTGTGAAAACTTCGAAAGTAAAATATATTTGTAACAGACCTTGTTGTAAACCTTTTTGAGTGTAATGTGTAGTGACATGTGTTGGTTCCTTTAGCTAAAGTTATAAACACAGACAGGTTTAATATGTAGAACTAGAGACGTGTCTGTGTTGTAACTGTAGCAGTCTTGTAAATGCCATCACATTTCAAACTCCTATATGTTGTCTGAATCAATTAACTTCCCCCCCCCCAACCGATTACCACTTCTTCAAAAGAGGTTTGTTGACGCAACAACTCCATGGTAGCAAGCCAACCTATTCCACTGAATGTGTTCCCCAAAATGAATCGAGTCACCAACCACTAGATATGATTTCTGGCTGTATGTATAACATTCAGTTACCACTAATCTGATGTTCTGCATACCATCCAGTCCACGCTAATCTGATGTTCCGCATACCATCCAGTCCACGATAATCCAGTTATCACATCTTTTCCAGTCATGACTAATCCATTTGTCCAACTATCCAGCCACCACTAATCCATTTGTCCCACCATGCAGTCACCACTTATTCATTTGTCCAACTATCCAGTCACCACTAATCCATTTGTCCCATTTCCTGTCACCACTAATTGATTTGTCCCATTTCCAGTCACCACTAATTAATTTGTCCCACTATCCAGTCACTACTAATCAATTTGTCCCACTATCCAGTCACCACTAATTAATTTGTCCAACTATCCTGTCACCACTAATTAATTTGTCCAACTATCCAGTCACCACTAATTAATTTGTCCAACTATCCTGTCACCACTAATTAATTTGTCCCACTATCCAGTCACCACAAATCAATTTGTCCCACTATCCAGTCACCACTAATTAATTTGTCCCACTATCCAGTCACCACAAATCAATTTGTCCCACTATCCAGTCACCACTAATTAATTTGTCCCACTATCCAGTCACCACAAATTAATTTGTCCCACTATCCAGTCACCACTTATTAATTTGTCCCACTATCCAGTCACCACTAATTAATTTGTCCCACTATCCAGTCACCACTTATTCATTTGTCCCACTATCCAGTCACCACTAATTAATTTGTCCCACTATCCTGTCACCACTAATTAATTTGTCCCACTATCCAGTCACCACTAATTAATTTGTCCCACTATCCAGTCACCACTAATTAATTTGTCCCACTATCCAGTCACCACTTATTCATTTGTCCCACTATCCAGTCACCACTAATTAATTTGTCCCAGTATCCAGTCACCACTAGTCTCTACCCTATAGGGTTAGACAATCAGCATAGATCACCTTCACAATCAGCTGTTTCCGGGAACCTCCATTATTATCAGCTGGTGTTTTTTGGAAAGTCAGTCTTCCAAGTCAAGGAATTTCTCGATCTCTTCGATCAGCTGTTCCAGTTCTCACGATTATGTTAACTTGAATTCATTATCTCTCGAATGCTTGGATAAAAAATGTTAAAGGTGATACACATACTTTTAAACTTGTTAACAGATACAGTGGTGCCATGCATGGGAAAGTTAGAACACTGCTCAAGATTTGTGTTAAATTGGTAGCATTCCACACAAACACTTCCAGTCATATCAAGTGTTTACATGGCTGAAGTTTTCCTTCTTCCTATCCAGGGAATATTACTTGCTTTCATGATTGAATTATGTACGGTAATGTAAACAAATGTTGCTAAGAAACCTATTTGAAAGTTCAAGGAATATTTTCGTAAGTTGAAGAGCAAATGAGAAATACATCACAAACTGGAATCAGTAAACATGACTTTAAAATTTTCTAGAAATGTTTCTTCTCACTTTGATCTTAAATAACTCAGATACACTTCAGGTAAATTATCCTGAGTAAATATCAGTCCGTCATGAATAAATCATATTGATAAAATCTTTAATAAATGATACAGGTTATTAATTCTCATGTAAATTTATGTCAAAATTTTGAGTATTCACTTATTAGAACAGATTAAACTTAGGGAAGTAACACGGGTAAATTTTGAGTATATTACCATATTATTATAGACTGGCAACCAACCTAAGTGCTTTTATAAAGAATTACTTGAGTGAATAGTAAAAAATAGATTATCTCCCCCTAGTTTGAAACATATTAGGGTCCAGTCAAACCAAACAGACCCAAGAGACCAAAATTCAGAAGCTCAATTACATTTATAATTTTAATATTCCAGAGACAGCCAGCCAGTTGTTATAAATACATATATCTGAATCAGTTTTTTTTAGTTAAATACATAGGTAGATCTGGAATCAGTATTTTTTTAGTTAATTACACAGGTAGATCTTGAATTTGTGATCTGTATAGTGACAAAATGATAATTGAAATTCCTATCAAGTTTCATTAAAAACTTTTTAAAGTTAAAAGTTGTTTGTCCATTAAAATATTTAAGTATCAGGTTGTTTTAAATTGGCTTACATACGATAGTTGAGTGTTTTTCTAACACCAGTGTCGATTTACTGTATTTTTTTTCTCTTTTCAACCCTTATTTTCTTGATTAGCCAAGTTGACAAGTTGAGAGAGGTCTATTATCAACAGAATACAAAATACAATGTAGGCCAACTGCTCCCATACTAACCATAGATAGCAGTTAACAATAGCCCTCTAATTCAGACATATCAGGTTTCTGTTCCATATAGCCATTCACACATTCTGTCTAAGTGGGTCAAAGCATGGCCAAGTCTCTGAATTAATTGACCCTGACCATATATGGTATGGAAGGGAGCAGAGAGTCCATTCCTCAGTCTAAATTAACCATCACCAACCTCTTGAGGTTGTAGGTATTAAATCTAATCCATTCCTTGTCCTAAATTAACCAGAACCAAGCTCTCCATTCAGACTGATAGCCAAACTTACAAATCCTACTATTTGGTAATCAATTCTGCTGTAAAAACAGACTTGTCTTATTGCTAGATAGAGGTGGGAACAGAGGGATTACCAAAGGTTATTCAGACGTTCATTCACAGTATGACTCCAGTCCACTGACCTCTGTCTTCAATACTGAAGTATGTATTATAGCCCTGAGTATCTGTCCCAGTCTCAAAGTCTTTATTTGTCAAACTAGCTACCTACCCCAAAGATTTTTTATAAATAGATCATTAAAATGTCCAGTTAAATTCTAATGATAGGCATCTGTCCATATAGTTTTAAACTAAGTATCCGACATATCCAGGATATCAAAATTATAAATCTTATTTTTATTTATGATTTTATATAGATTAGATAGAGGCAGTCTACGATATGGAGATTGGACTTCAAACACATGCACAATGACACCTAGATCTCAACCTGTAGGTTAAAGATTCTTAAAAGCTGCCAATCACTCTGATGTCGAGATAAACTTTTCAATTCTCTTTTCAGTAAAGTCGTACTGACCGACAGATTCTCTGGTACCTAGAAACTAAAGCCAGATTCTCTGTTCTTGTAAAGTCACAGGCACCGAGAGCTAGATTCTCTGGTACCTGGGAACTACAACCCAATTCTCTGTTCTGGAAAAGTCATGGGCACTGACCACCAGATTCTCTGGTCTGATACAAGGGTAATATAAATTAATCGAAAATCTAGATACATCTACATTTGGAAAGTACTTAATTTGAACATTGCTTTCTCCCAGATTTCTTACTATACTTATACCATTACCAAACCTGAAGTGTTTGAAGTAAGCTGTTTACATCAATCTCCTCCGACAGTAGCTTATTACCAATCCAATCTGCCAGTCAACATTTCAAATGGACCATTTCCGTAAATAATTGCTGGCTGTGTATAGTCTGAGTCCTGTATCTCAAGACAGTTTCTATAATTACGTACCAGACTTTTTTGAACGGTTCAAATGTCATTATCCTCCGACAATAGTAGGAGCCACATGGTTGATAATTAAAGTATCTCTCACCTCATATTAAACCTATAAATTACATATCCGTTTAAACAATCCACAGTAATCTATATAATCTCTCATTTCTGGACACAACTATGACATCAAAATGGACATGAAGCTATAACCCTGTGGCTCAGTACCCAATTTCAGTACAACACAGTTATACACTATGCAATTTGAAGATGCATTCAGATACAACATTTGTAAGATGCGGTATATACAGTAAAGGTGATTACTCAATACAGATAAGTAGGCAGAACAAAGGGCTGTAACTCTGTATATAAATTTAGGCACCGACCCCATTTTAGGACATATTCCACCATACCTAGAGGTTTGAACTACCAGAACGCAGATTTCTGTTAAAACACACAAACAAACAAGATCTTATGTTTTGCTTGTTGTAGCTTATTATGAATCACAATGATATGGATTGTGAGCAATACTTAGTTTGCAACAACTTAATCATAATATATTGCCATATATTTAGAAACAAACTAAACTGGAACTGGAAGTTGCAAACAAAATTAATACACCACTTTCTTTTGCATAATATCATAAGAGATAAAATAAACTGCAAATACATAACTAAATTTGTGTACTGGTCATGTGCACTAAGTCTCATACTGTGTAATGTAATTGGCCAAGAAATTCAGTAGCATTACTACTAATGAACTGTTGTCTGGTTACACAGCAAAATCCAGAGACAGATGTCCAGAGACACCCAGAAACAGACGTCAGAGACACCCAGAAACAGATGTCAGAGACACCCAGAAACAGATGTCAGAGACACCCAGAAACAGATGTCAGAGACACCCAGACAGATGTCCAGAGACACCCAGAAACAGACGTCAGAGACACTCAGACAGAGATGTCAGAGACACCCAGAAACAGATGTCAGAGACACCCAGAGACAGATGTCAGAGACACACAGACAGATGTCCAGAGACACCCAGAAACAGATGTCAGAGACACCCAGGCAGATGTCAGAGACACCCAGAGACAGATGTCAGAGACACACAGACAAATGTCAGACACCCAGACAGATGTCAGAGACTCCCAGAAACAGATGTCAGAGACACCCAGACAGATGTCAGAGACACACAGACAGAGATATCAGAGACACCCAGACAGATGTCAGATACACCCAGACAGAGATGTCAGAGACAGCCAGAGATGTCAGAGACACCCAGAAAGAGATGTCAGAGACACACAGACAGATGTCAGAGACACCCAGAGACAGATGTCAGAGACACCCAGACAGATGTCAGAGACACCCAGACAGATGTCAGAGACACCCAGACAGATGTCAGACACCCAGACAGATGTCAGAGACACCCAGAAACAGATGTCAGAGACACCCAGACAGATGTCAGAGACACCCAGACAGATGTCCAGAGACACCCAGACAGACGTCAGAGACACCCAGAGACAGATGTCAGAGACACCCAGAAAGATGTCAGGGACACACAGACAGATGTCAGAGACACCCAGACAGATGTCAGAGACACCCAGAAACAGATGTCAGAGACACCCAGAAACAGATGTCAGAGACACCCAGAGACAGATGTCAGAGACACCCAGAGACAGATGTCAGAGACACCCAGAGACAGATGTCAGAGACACCCAGACAGATGTCAGAGACACCCAGAGACTGATGTCAGAGACACCCAGACAGATGTCAGAGACAACCAGAGACAGACGCCAGAGACACCCAGAAAGATGTCAGAGACACACAGACAGATGTCAGAGACACCCAGACAGATGTCAGAGACACCCAGACAGATGTCAGAGACAACCAGAGACAGACGCCAGAGACACCCAGAAAGAGATGTCAGAGACACCCAGAAAGAGATGTCAGAGACACCCAGACAGATGTCAGAGACACCCAGACAGATGTCCAGAGACACCCAGACAGATGTCAGAGACACCCAGAAACAGATGTCAGGGACACCCAGACAGATGTCAGAGACACCCAGAAACAGATGTCAGGGACACCCAGACAGACGTCAGAGACACCCAGAGACAGATGTCAGATAAACCCAGACAGATGTCAGGGACACCCAGAAACAGATGTCAGGGACACCCAGACAGACGTCAGAGACACCCAGAGACAGATGTCAGATACACACACAGATGTCCAGAGACACCCAGACAGATGTGAGAGACACCCAGACAGATGTCAGGGACACACAGACAGATGTCAGAGACACCCAGACAGATGTCCAGAGACACCCAGACAGATGTCAGAGACACCCAGAGACAGATGTCAGAGACACCCAGAGACAGATGTCAGAGACACCCAGAGACAGATGTCAGAGACACCCAGAGACAGATGTCCAGAGACACCCAGACAGATGTCAGGGACACACAGACAGATGTCAGAGACACCCAGAGACAAATGTCCAGAGACACCCAGACAGATGTCAGAGACAGATGTCAGAGACACCCAGAGACAGATGTCCAGAGACACCCAGACAGATGTCAGGGACACACAGACAGATGTCAGAGACACCCAGACAGATGTCAGAGACACCCAGAAACAGATGTCAGAGACACCCAGAGACAGATGTCCAGAGACACCCAGACAGATGTCAGAGACACCCAGAGACAGATGTCAGAGACACCCAGACAGATGTCAGAGACACCCAGAAACAGATGTCAGAGACACCCAGACAGAGATGTCAGAGACATCCATTAGAGACCCCCAGGGAAAGACGATAGAGACATCCAGAGACAGTCATTCAGAGACACTGAGATAGTCACATCCAGGTAATACTCTATCAAGTACAATGGATTTGTACTGACATTAAGCCCCACTGGACTTTAATTACGGAGGGTGCCAAGGAAGTATACATGTGTAGGGGAGATTAAACATTCCTTGTAGGGGAGATTAAACATTCCAATGTGTATATTTTGATCATTGTGTTCATTGGTATGGGTAGACACACAACCAATCTCTCACAATGATCTACAATGAATGGGTCAGCATCTCTGTTATCATCTCCATCCTTGGTACGATTAATAAGTTCACTACTGGACACCTGTGTCAATATCATCTCAGGGTTTATCCTGTATTGAAACGGGATGTCAAGTGGAATTCAATATGCCATGCCCATATAAGGCGATGTCTAATTAAATTCAAAGTCATGTAATAAATATATACATTGTATATTATCAGTACATTGCTCTACTTTTCAGTCCGCTATAGACTTGGTACTGATGGCTATCAATGATGATTGGTAACAGCCAAGTAGATAAGGCTGAAAACCTTAGAATTCACAAAATATTTATGAAACAAAGACAGTGTTTCAATAAGAAAAAAACTGTAATTGTCTTTTTATCCTTGTACTTTTTCAAGTGTCCTTATGAAGATTTGTTCCTATTTTGTCCTTCTTAAATTTGTTGATTTAGAATTACAGTTTCATTTTAACGTTGATATTCATGTTGTTATTGTTTATACCATATTGTGTAGATATTAAAACTCTGTTAAAGGGCAGAGGAAGCCTAAACAGCCGAGGTCTCGTGCAGTCTAACTACCTCTATATGGTGGCCCTAGAAAAGTTCACCATAAAATACATGTATACATATGTGTGGCCCAGACCTATACACCCACCTTAGCACTGAGAAATGATTACGAATTACACATGTGGATGACATGTATTTATAACCTTGAATTGCTATAATAGAGTCCGTACATATCTTATACACATACTATCAGTAAAAAGCAGTGCATATACAGTAGACATACAACGGAGAATTAAATTATCGATAGACTTTGATGCATTTTCATATTAACAGTAGAGGATGAATTTGAAGTTATAGCTCATTATAATAACATATACCTGCAATCATATACAAATATCTTCTGTCTACCACTAAAATACAGACGTAATCCTAGGTATATACATTATCTACCCTAGCTGTGATTACTCATATCACGGTTTACAAACCTTGAACAGCAGTATCCTTGTGTTTATGGATCAGTGTATGCAAATTAAACTTCACTAAGAGAATCCCCCCAGACTAAGCATTATATTGTCCACTCTGTCTAGGTGACACACAGTTAGTCTATTCTGTATATCATATTATGTAAATACAGGAGCGTACCTACCTTCCATGGCCGTCCAAAATCTGTGTATTTACCACAGACATCACAATAACTGTACTACCTCTCCCCCTGTATGTATATATATAAACATATATGCAGTAGGCCAGATAAGCTTGTAATGCACTTACCCGATTAGGTACCGACCTGCAACGACTGACAGATCAGTGGAGTGTTATACCTATTATCACCCGGTGGAGACAAACACAAAGTATAGTTAACTTCGACTAATTATTATTATATCAAGCTCTTCCTTACACGTACTTGAAGGTAGAAACCTTTATAAACAATGACACACATGTCAGCTTAGGACACTAATTGTCTACAGACAGACACTTACTACTATCGGGTTGTATTAATATATAAATGTTTTTATTCAAGAAGCACACCCTGATACATCTACAATTCAAAGTAGTTATTTTCTATATAAAGGACAAAGTGTTACCACTCAGATAAATAGGATTAAACAACTTTAGTAATTTTGTAATACACTAATCAGGTATGGTGAATGCCTACCTAATAATGTGTTACTGCTGGTTGGATAGTCAGGTGAAACAGCTAACGAGGACACAGGTATGATAATACCTCATGTAGGACACAGGTATGATCACATGTATGATAATACCTCATGTAGGACACAGGTATGGTCACAGGTATGATAATACCCCATGTAGGACACAGGTATGGTCACAGGTATGATAATACCCCATGTAGGACACAGGTATGGTCACAGGTATGATAATACCCTATGTAGGACACAGGTATGGTCACAGGTATGATAATACCCTATGTAGGACACAGGTATGGTCACAGGTATGATAATACCTCATGTAGGACACAGGTATGTAAAATGTTCACAGGTATGATAATACCCTATGTAGGACACAGGTATGGTCACAGGTATGATAATACCCTATGTCGGACACAGGTATGACATCATCAGTTTAATCAGTATATGTATACCAGTACAGTAAGTTTACAAGATATACATTTTTATATACATGGAAAAGCAACATTATATACATTATCCAGGCACTACAAACTCATCGACTGTTGACCTCTAGATGAAAAGTTATTGACCTTTATCTTAACTAGGTAAATGAACATCAACATACACTTATACATTTACTGGTACATGTATGTCCATGTACTCTTTGAATCCCTGCTGATTCATAATAGTGCAGACAACATGTAATTCGTGTAGCCTGTATCTTCTGGAGTTTTCCCTCTTGAAGGATGCCAGACCTTATTTCTAACAGGGAAACCTCACTTCGTGTGCAATTTAGCTTTATTAGTGTTTTTTTCCTATCTTTCGTTTTCTTTCAATATTGTGGAAAATTGCCACTAAGTAGAACCTGGAATCAGGGGATGAAGGATATGGGAAATAGGTTGACAGATCTCGTATCCTATGACAAATATATAATAAGAAAAAAATAGCAGATTTTAAAGATTTGAGGAGCTTAATAACTTTGTTGGGAAAATAAACTTACACAAATGGGGGAGCCTAAATTTAGACCAAATATCTAAGCAGGAAGATACTCTATTATAACTGTTATGCAGATTTTGGTGCATAAGGATCAAACAGCATGATAATGAGAAGATATCAGAAGAACTGTAGTATGTGATGTTATGGATGTGTAGAAACACTCAGTTGTTTACATACCATGTAAAACTGTACACTTACCTAGGGAATACATCCCAACTTCATGGAATCTCCAGGGGGAAATTGTGCATGTAAATCTCTAAGACTGTCTTTTGACAAAATAATATCTTGAAGATGAATCTGCACATTTTAAGTTGTTCTTTTTATGGACTGATTAGATTTTAGATATTATGAACAATAAAGAAATTTAACCGATCAATTGTTTTCATTCGAGGACACAAGATCTACCAACCTATTTTCCCATATCCCCTGTCCCCCCTCATTCCTGAGGCTCTATACCAGGTGGCAATGAAAAAGGACAGGTGAGAAAGCATGCTAAGGCAGTGTATACTGTAATTGTTATGAGGGAAGCAGTTAACAACTACACAAACGGTCTCAATGACAAGGTCATCGGATTACAAGGTCAAAGGATTTAGGTAAATGTTATTATGGACAGTACTTTATAGGGCGATTAAACACTTCTTGTTTATACATAGACTATACACCTATACTTACTACACTTTTCCACACACATCCTTGGGCTAAACCCAATGTGAGACAATCAGCCACATACACAAAACATGGGTCCACTTGTTCATTCATACAGGTACAATTAGCACCTGTGATGAGAATGTCACACCTATTACTCCTTCACCTATATTAGGTAGTCTAAGATTTGAATTTTAGAGCTGAATCGATATGAATCAGTTAAGTTAGACCACATATTGAGTATAGGGCTATCACAGATACAGAATTTTGGCCCAGGAACCCTAGTAATTTTATTACCTGAGGCTGACCCTTACCCAGGTACCCAACATATTTATAATAGAGGAGAAATAATAAATTCAACATTTTTAGATACTATTTTGGTGTTAGCATTATATTCTTTTCCTTGCATAAGTGGAAATGTTGTCTTTAATGAACTTATCAGCATGCGAAATAAACATTGACTTAGCATGTGTGTATGATTGATGTAAAAGCCACTAGAGAGTGTATGGAAAGGTGATGGAACTGCCATAAGGAGAGTGTGGAAGTGATGGAACAGCCACAAGTGTGTGTCTGAGAGAAGGAACAGCCATTCATTATACAAAAGTGTATGTACATTATGATAGAATTACCAAAATATAGCGAGCAATTGAGTGATGGCCCAGTCACAGGAGAGTGTATAAGTGATGGAACAGCCACTTATGTGTGTATGATAATTGATTGATGAAACAGCTCAATTTAGTGTGTAACAGTGATGAAACAGCCACAATATGTGTGTAAGAGTGATGGAACAGCCACAATTTGTGTGTAAGTGATGGAACAGCCCCAATTGGTGTGTAAGAGTGATGGAACAGCCACAATTGGTGTGTAAGAGTGATGGAACAGCCACAATTGTGTATGTATGAGCAATGGTAACCAAAACGTTATCCTTCGCTGACATCTACCCCTTATCCCTGACTTTATCAGTTGGCTGCGTACCTTGTTTCCGTACCTCAGTTTCCGCCAACACATCCTGAATTACACAAGTACTAGGTAACATGTTTTATCACCCCATATAAACCAATATAAACAGCTCCTCCGCCAAAATCTCCCTGTCTGTAACACGCCTACAGATACCAATCTTGGCACATTTGTTTTTTAAGGAGTATGTGCAGTAATGCATACCACACAAAGGGGCAATTCAATCTGCTCCTTTAGCATCTGTATGACAGTCAATCCTGGCTTTCTAAATAAACTGTTAGATTTTTCATTGAACAGCTGTTTGATATTATCTATGAAATCACTTTTGGTGGAAAGATATCAAACTTTCTGGCTGAACTGATCCTACCCAATTCAAATTGGTATCCTGCTTGGCTGTTTAGATGGGGGAGGGGGCCAAAAACTGTAACAGTCATAAGTTTAGTAATACAGTTTGTTAACTTTGTAATTGTTTTTTTCATGATGTAGAAAGAGTGGTTCAGGATGGCTTGTACAAGATTAAATACGGTATCTGTCACTTGGCTAACGGAGTATGTTTCTTTGGCTCAGTGAGCAGAGCTGCTGGATTATCATGTGGTGAGCTGAGTTCAAGTCCTGCCAGGGAGCTCTGCAGGAATGGGGTTTTCTCTTGCTTTTTCATACAAATATAAATATAGTTAACAATTTGCAAATACAAATATTGCACATTTATAAATCATTGGAGTTGTCATGGTTTTCTGATAACCACTTTTACAGATCGGTATATGTCCATTACACTAATATAATAGACTACAAGAAATTCTAGATATCCTTATGCTGGCACAAAACCAGGATTTGAATACCATCCAGAGATTAGTCACATGGTATTTTCATCTAATGCTTGCAATTTCATGTGATTTCGCTTTTTATTTGTATTTGCCCCTTCTTAAATCTATTTCAATTGAATTTATATTTTTTCTAAAAGCTATATATTAAATACCATATTAACTATCATTTAAGGGGTTTTTTTCTGAGAAAGTTACTGGATAATGGATATATAAACATATATATAGTTACATTATGTGAGCACTGGTGACCAGTAGCTCGAATGGTTAGAGCATTAGTCGTGAGTTTGGAGGTTCTGGGTTCGAGTCTGGTCTGGTCGATACATTTTCCTCTACGGTTTCATGTGTATGTATATTGTTTTGAGCTACTCCCTCACAACATCAAAATTATAATATTTTCCAACATCAAGCTGTTACCATATATAGCTAGCCAGCTAAATTCCCAAATGCATATATGCTGAGAAGTATATATTTGATGGACAGATACAATACAATATGTAATATTGTAACCCATTCTACATAACCCTAAAAAGAAATCTTGGGAATTCTTTTTTTGAAATGTTCTATATATCATACATATACGTAGATGACGCTGATGGAGAAGAACACTTTTCTAATGGTTTGAAGCTGTATTTGAGATTTCCCAACAGATATATAAGTCTCTGCCATGTTTGATGGGCGAGAGATGTGTGTAGAAATGCTTATTTTTAATACCATCCAAACAGAAGCTCTCCATCCTGTTTTCTACATTACTCCAGTACTTGAGATCTTGCCACAGGGTACAAGTCACTCACTATGCCTACACAGACACAGATCTGATTTGGTAGAGCATACTGCCTATACTCTATATGTTAACAAATAATTTTATCAATAATTTGTTATACAGGAGATTTTTTCAATGTTATTTTATGGATTATGACAGCTGAATGGTAATCCTTACGGGATTTGCTTCTATGCAGTTACTCAGAACCTGGAATTGTTTGATAAGTACACACAGACTAAAAGTTTAAAATTCCTGTCCTCCCCGCCCCCAGACGGAAGATTATGTAACATGGCTATGGGGTTAGTTCATGTAACACTTACATTGTTATGCAATCATTTTGGGAAGAAAGTTGGTAAATTTTGTAGGGAATATTCATGAGTAAGCTGAAAAATGTAAAAATTTAGTTAAAATACGAAATAATCTCTGGACCCAGACAGAATAAATCTGAGCTATCTACCTGAGACTACAGCCTACTGAAGGGTCGGATGATATCCTACCTAGTGGTACAGATGCTGTATTTACAGTAGTAGCCAACTCACCTCAAAAGTTCACCTCCACAATCTTCTGTAACCATATGTATGGTAGATCCAACAGCAGAATCCCTTCTATTATTGCCCCACTACACACTGGGCTTAGCTGTTAGCCTTAGCTATATATCTCCTCTTCCATTCAGTACTAAAACCCACTGATTAATCCACAGAAAAACTCACGAAATATTTGGTTGGTGTAAAATACACTAATGTAATCCAATAGTTCATTCAGCTGCCTCCAAGGTTCCAACAGATATCAATCACTCAAAGCCTGTAAACACAAAAGAAGATTCACCTGACTTTTTGAATGAAATTGATTTTAAATTGACTGCTACAAATGAGAAGTTAGGATGTCTCTGGTGCTGCTAGTGTGAAGAGAAGGAGGGTCTGAGTGGGGACAAAGATCCTCTCTGTACCAACACTAGTAATAGGATACTTCCCTTGGTTTATCTCAGACCAGCATGGGGCCCTCCACGGGGGACCTCCAACCTACACAGTCAAACTGTCATCAATTCTCAAAAGGATGCTCCCTAATCATACAGGAATAACAGAATAATACGAGGCCCCCCAAGGGGAGTATCCTTTAATATGTATTAGTGTACTTTGAAAATAAAGAAAATTCTTTGTAAATATAAAAAAGGAATATATTGAGATTTCTATAACTTTGCCAAGATATCTCATGAGGTTAAATCTTCCTATGTACCAGGTAGTAAATGGCCATAATGCCTGCAGATTTCAGAACTTATTAGACAAAATGAGATGCTCAATTTTTTTTTATCTTTTAGAACATTCAAGATTCAATTAAAAAAATATTTACAACGCGGGTAAGCAGTTGGGCTACTACTCAACATACCAGGGTAAAATTACAAAATGGCATGTGTGATGCAAGCCTTTATAGTGAAGCATTCAATTAAAGTGTTACCTTAGTTGTGGCCTTGGGCAAGAGAGATCAACTTTACCCTAACGGTTATTGATTGCACAGGCCTTATAAACATTGTTAAGAGAAGTATCCACCAGCTACTACAGGAAGACTGCCTTAAAATTACCCTTGCTATTCGTGGGGTGATCATGAAGCAATTGAGGTAAGTGTCTTTCCCAAGGACAATCATGACAGCACAGACACAAGAAGAACAACCTGCCATTGGCAGTCAGTGTGGAGCTATGCACCTCAGATCTTCACCTCGCACCTCAGATCTTCACCTGAGGCTATGTAGGCAGCGCTCTAACCGACCGAGCTATCGCTGCCCCTATTTCCTTGTGTAATTACACCTTAAAGTGTTAGCATTAATAATGAAGTGTAATAATCATTGTCAGTGAAGTATACAAAAACTTTCTCATCACTTTCCTCACTCAAGCATAAATCACAAAATTAAACCACAAAAATGCTTTTATTAACACTAAAATTCAAGACACAACATAGAGACACAGCCTTTATTTAACTGATTTTAGTTGTTATGCTGTTAGGTACTGTAAACATGGAAATTTACGTGAGAGGAAAATTTCAACTAAATAAGCCAAGATTATTCGGCCACAAAAATTTCCCTGAACCATTTTTTTTTGGTCACATATAATGTGGTATTTATGGGACATGTGCAAAGTGAACTGTCATCGGTACAAAGTTCGCCTCACATTTTACATCACTATACCTCAAACTTTGGTTTAGTTTTGATTTCTTTTGTTTGACATCTTATTAACAGTCAGGGTCATCATATCAAACTAATATATAATTGCAATATACTGGTTTTTTTAACAAAAAATATTGCAATATCTAAAAGTAAAAAAAAAGTAGTATGAATTAGATCTTGCATTATATTAAAGCATTGAAATTATCATTTTCATGAAACATGTTTGACTTCGGAAAATAATAGATAACCCCCACAGCAACCCTCAAATCAAATATTAGTACCCTAATACAATTATACAGGGGTTTACTGATGCCTGTCAACACTTCCACCAAAAACTTGACATTAGATTTGGCATAAAATGTCTAAGTTCAAAATGTTTGGATACAAAACATACTTTTTTCTAAAAAGAAATTCTTTCCGACTCATAGAAGTTGTAGTTAACCCCCGCAATAACCCTGAAACCAAATATTAGAATCCTAATTCACTTCTAAAGCGGTTTATACCGATGTCTTTTAATATCTGCACCAAAATCTTAACATTTAGAAACAAATGCTGACACTGCTGCCAGGGTGACAACATAGGCTCCCTCTTTCTTCAAGAGGTACAGTAAACTAAAAAGGTACATTGATTGTGAAAAATCCCCCACGCATATACGTAGTTTACCTATGCAAAAGTTGAAAAACCCACAGAAATAATTACATATACACTACAGACTTAGCTAGAGCATATTTCTCTTTAGCTTCATCAATGTCGGTCTGGGAGGTTGTGGGTTCGAATCCTAGTGGATATGTGTGACGTATAATATAAAAAAGAAAGCTCTCTCCTAAAATTTGCAGAATTACCTGCCCGACCATACAGTGTACAACAATCAAGAATATAGAATCTTAAATGGTATTTGATTTCTGTGTCAGACCATATCTAGGAGGGAGGCTAAACTAACTGGTATTTAGAATTTCTTTCTCAGTAGTTAATATCTTAAATAAATCAGAAAGATATTGCCATATAATCATTTGATTTTCCAAAATTAATCTTCAGGAAATCAGAATGGCACCACAATTTGGGAAATGTAATATAACAGGATTTACCCCTACAACAAAGACAATTTTACCTGCCTAATTATGAGATGTGCAACCTGCAGTCGTTACACTAAGTCTTTGATATATATACCATTTAAAAAGACAGTTCAATTTTTCATCACTATCTTCAACACTTTATCTGAATAGACCAGAAGTACTTTAGGGACACCAGTCTCCATCAGCCAGGATTTTAACTGCCAATTAGATGATAACTGCCAATTACATGATTGGTTGTACTGCATTATTGAAGCAAAGGAGATGTGTAGATTAGTTTGTGTGGTAATCAGATTCCCTGAAGCAAGAGCAGGAAGGGAAGGGGGATCAAGGATGGAAAGATCTTGGGGGTAGGCCAGGGAAATGGTGCACAGGGGAAATGGTGACGTCAAAGGGGCTGATGGTGTGAGGTAGGAGGGGGAACAACCTTGGGGATTACCGGTAGGGTGTGTAACAGGAGGGGGAGGGGCAGAACTTGGGGGGTAGGGGATAGCTAGGATTATAGGGCTTGTGAGAGGAGGGGGAGGGACAGACATTGGGGGTAGGTGATAGCTAGGATTAAGGTGTGTGACAGGAGGGGGAGGGACAGACCTTGGGGGTAGGGGATAGCTAGGATTAGGGTGTGTGACAGGAGGGGGAGGGGCAGAACTTGGGGGGTAGGGGATAGCTAGGATTATAGGGCTTGTGAGAGGAGGGGGAGGGACAGACATTGGGGGTAGGTGATAGCTAGGATTAGGGTGTGTGACAGGAGGGGGAGGGACAGACCTTGGGGGTAGGGGATAGCTAGGATTAGGGTGTGTGACAGGAGGGGGAGGGGCAGAACTTGGGGGGTAGGGGATAGCTAGGGTTAGGTCGTGTGACAGGAGGGGGGGGGGGACAGACCATGGGGGGGGGGGGATAGCTAGGATTAGTGTGTAACAGGAGTGGGAGGGAAAGACCTTGGGGGGTAGGGGATCGCTAGGGGTGGGATTGAGGGTTGTTGTGGCTGAGAGGATGGGGAGGGACAGAGGAGGATCAGCAATGAACACAAACATTCACAAGTGTAAGATAAAAGAGAAAATTAGGATTTTTGAATAAAGAATTAGGATGGCAGGGAAACAATGACATTCAAACAATTGTCTTTCCCCTGTTAGACTTTATTACCTGATGCATCAGGAATGTCTTTTTCTCCCATTTAACATAACAAATGAAACAGAATAATTAATCATCTTCACAAATTACTGTGTGAATGAGTCATCATAACACATATATCTGTTGGCCTGGATAGCTTTAGATACCCACATGTGCCTTTCTCTTCAGTGTAAAATCATTATACCACACTAGACAGCATCTTTGTCTCTACTTAAAACAGAGGCACAAATGAAAAATAAAGCTACTGAAATGTACTTCATTACAACAGACTTATCTGCTGAAATAAAAGATTTCAGCACATGTACTTTTTTGTCCCTTCCTAGCTAGCACCAGAACAATTAAGCCAGCTAGGTTACCTGAAAGACTATTTGAACCTTGCTACCTTACTAGCCTTTATATCTTGGCATTTACAAAAAGTCAATACCTATCAACTCTTCAAATTTGAAGAGGAAAGAACATTCATTGCAAAATATAGGAAATTAATTAACAATTAAGGACCTTTTTTTTAAATTTTATTTTTACATATTGTTTTGTTCTAATTGATATTTATAGATCAGGATACATTACAACCACACATCTGCATCAATAAGTCATGCTGTCATGGAGATGAAGATAACATATCCTCATAATTTTTGATTCTCTCCCTATGGTTTTGTCCCCAAGTTAACGTAGGGATACCTCAGAGCTGTGCTTGTGCACGTGCAACTCATCATGACAGGATTGGGTTATGGCGTCTGAGGGTTTATCAGGCGTTCCCAGAGCTTCTAATTCTGAGCTCATTGGCAAATTGTTTATTCATGGACTTCTACTGGTAATATAATAACATAATTATTTACATTACAGAAACAAGTTAGGCTACAGCACACATAGATGTAGACCTTGTCGGTCTTCACTCAGTGTTGAAGCTATAACCATGTGCCATTATTGCAATCCTACAGCAATTCAATGTAATACTTTTTGGCACCTGTTTACATTACAGACTCCATATGATACACCATATTATATATCATTGTACAGCCTAGTCTCACAATCCAGTCACTACTAAATCTGACTGTCCACTCTCCAGCCAACGTAAATCTGGCTGTCCACTCTCAAGTCACCATTAATCTGGTTGTCCCATAATCAAGCCACCACTAATCTGGCTGTCCACTCTCAAGTCACCATTAATCTGGTTCTCCCATAATCAAGCCACCACTAATCTGGTTGTCCCACCATCATGTCACCACTAATCTGGTTGTCCCACTATCAAGCCACCATTAATCTGGTTGTCCCACTATCAAGCCACCACTAATCTGGTTGTCCCACCATCATGTCACCATTAATCTGGTTGTCCCACTATCAAGCCACCACTAATCTGGTTGTCCCGCTATCAAGCCACCATTAATCTGGTTGTCCCACCATCAAGCCACCATTAATCTGGTTGTCCCACTATCAAGCCACCATTAATCTGGTTGTCCCACCATCAAGCCACCATTAATCTGGTTGTCCCACTATCAAGCCACCATTAATCTGGTTGTCCCTCTATCAAGCCACCATTAATCTGGCTGTACACTCTCCAGCCACCATTAATCTGGTTGTCCCGCTATCAAGACACCACTAATCTAGTTGTCCCACCATCAAGCCACCATTAATCTGGTTGTCCCACTATCAAGCCACCATTAATCTGGTTGTCCCTCTATCAAGCCACCATTAATCTGGCTGTACACTCTCCAGCCACCATTAATCTGGTTGTCCCACTATCAAGCCACCATTAATCTTGTTGCCCCACCATCAAGCCACCTCTAATCTAGTTGTTCCACTATCAAGCCACCATTAATCTGGTTGTCCCACTATCAAGCCACCATTAATCTGGCTGTCCCGCTATCAAGCCACCATTAATCTAGTTGCCTCAATATCAAGCCACCATTAATCTGGTTGTCCCACTATCAAGCCACCACTAATCTGGTTGTCCTGCTATCAAGCCACCATTAATCTGGTTGTCCCACAATATCAAGCCACCTTTAATTTGGTAGTCCCATAATATCAAGCCAATTTTAATCTGGTTGTCCCACTCTCAAGCCACCGTTAATATATAGTCAAACCTGTATTAAGCGGCCATCTAAGGGACCAACAGATATTGGCTGCATAAGACAGGTGGCTGCTTAAACCAGGTTGGCCAGAAACGGCCTGTTGCCCAATTCTTTTTTCAACAGTTTATTAAATTGATCATATTATAATGCACTTATTGATATTGATAACAATATACCATGTACAGTGTATTTTGAAATGAAAACCAACAACAATCAAAATGGCTGCTTAATACAGGACGATATAATGACTCGGGGCAGATTTTTATGGCTGTTGGCCACGTTAGACAGGTGACCGCTTATTTAAGGTTCATTATATAGTGTTTTCCATCGGGCGGACCACAGACTGGCCGCTTAACAGAGGTGGCCGCTTATTCAAGGTGGCCGTTAGAGCAGGTTTGACTGTAGTTGTCCCACTATCAAGCCATCACTAATCCCATTGTAAAAGGTGTTGAATATAGGTTGTCTCCCATCACTAATCCCATTGTAAAATGTGTTGGCTATAGGTTGTGTCCTGTAAGGAGATAAGGATGATGTAATAACACCACACTGCTGGTGTAGTATTGTCCTCCTGATGTCCACCACCAGGCCGATAACCTTTTTCTGATTATCTCCTGGTAAGGAAGATGGTGGCAGTATTATCTCTAGGGAAAGAAGGTGGTGGCAGTATTATCCCTAGGGAAGGAAGGTGGTGGCTGGATTATCTGTGAAGGAAGGACATGGTAACTGGATTATTTCCTGTAAAGGAAGGCGATGGCTGTTAAATCTCTTGGAGAGGAAGGTGGTGGCTGCTTAATCTCCTGGATAGAAGGTGGTGGCTGGATTATCTCCTGATATGGATGTCAGTGGCTGGATTATCTCCTGTGAAGGAAGGAAGGACACGGTAACTGGATTATTTCATGTAAAGGAAGGCGATGGCTGGATTATCTCCTTGGAAGGAAGGTGGTGTCTTTATTATCTCCTTGGAAGGAAGATGGTGGCAGGATTATCTCCTTGGAAGGAAGGTGGTGTCTTTATTATCTCCTTGGAAGGAAGATGGTGGCAGGATTATCTCCTTGGAAGGAAGGTGGTGTCTTTATTATCTCTAAGGAAGGAAGATGGTGGCAGGATTATCTCCATGGAAGGAAGGCAGTGTTTGGATTGGACCAATGACCTTGAGATTGTCTGAAAATATCCCTAGAAATGAAAGCTATACTGCTAGCCCACCAGCTACGCCATGTAACAGTTTGGACTGATATAAAACAAATTACAGGAGACATCCTTAGATATACACAATTAAACCACAGACATGATCACCATTTTATGTCTATTTAACAGAGACTGTGGTTTTACTCATAATCTCAGAGGTCAAGATAACACTAGTGAAACATAATGTCAGGAAAAGTAGTGCAGGGCATGCTTATGTATACAGACTGAGAGTAAGATAGACAGACAGATGAATGGACAGACAGATGAATGGACAGACCGATGAATGGACAGATAGATGAATGGACAGACAGATGAATGGACAGACAGATGGATGGACAGACAGATGGATGGACAGACAGATGAATGGACAGATAGATGAATGGACAGATAGATGAATGGACAACAGATGAATGGACAGACAGATGAATGGACAGATAGACAAATGAATGGACAAACAGATGAAAGGGCAGACAGATGAATGGACAGATAGATGAATGGACAGACAGATGAATGGACAGACCGATGAATGGACAGACAGATGAATGGACAGACAGACAGACACTCCAATCACACCAGTAATATTACATATCTCACTAATAATACAATTGCAGGTCAATATGAAGCTTGACTCAATGTAAGTTGGTTGTTACATGGCCCCAGCATGGCAGCAGTGTTTTGAGACCCTGTAGTGGTGAGGAGCTGGAGGAAGTGAGAAATAATTACATTTCCATTGATAAAGCTGGTGTCTACATAACCACAAACTGATTGACAGCTGAGTGAGGCTTTGGTGCTGGTGTATAATCTATATATAGACTCCCTTATACAGGGCCCTACCTAATTTATGGATGAGGATAAGATGTCTGATAAAAAATTGGGGCCCTACTTGTAAGTTCCAGTCCTTAGTTTTTGTAAAGAGTTGCTCACACTAGATTATCTCAGCTTTGTTTGAAACTTTATATCTAGAATAAGACATTTCAAAGAGAACAAAACTGTACAACTTAATTTCACTAATAACTTATCATGTGGATCTGTGCAACACAAAATTGGACATAAAGTAAGAATTGCATTTGCATGGTAAAACACACATCAAATCTCCCCCCTTTCTTTTTGGGTTGTACCTGGATTAAATAGGAAAATTACTGCCAATACTGGTTGAATCCATTCGAGAAAATATATTAAGATTGTCTGTATGACATTAAGATGTATCTGATTTGTTATCACGAGGCTAATTTTGTTCTTTCGTTCCATCTGTTGAAATCATTTTGCATCATAAAAATTTAGACTGATGGCACCATCATTTCCAACATGCCATTTCAATATTTGACTTCAGAAACTAAATGAAAAAACTTCAGATGACTTATCAGGGAAACAGCATAGCCCTGAGTTTACTGATAGTGATTTTCAACAGACAGGAACCTGGCACCTAGCCTCTAACCAATGGTTTGGGAGGCCTCTGTCCTATCTCCATGGTTACCACACAATCAGTCTGCTATCAGTTTTGGCTCAGTGATTCATACATGCCATTTGAAATTAATATAGAGTCAGAATTTGAGTGAAATTTCAAGTAAAGAATTTATGTATATCAACATGGCGGCTCAATTTTCTACCAGATAACACGAGCGTTTAGTGACGTGAAGGTTCAGTAAGTGTGGTGTTACTACTTGTTTTTATGTAAAAATTCATTTTGCCTGAATCATGGTACATGTATATTTATCCTGGCGAGGTAGTAAATTTATCTCCATTTTGATAGAATTGCCTTTTTTACCCATTTCCTCAAAATAAACTACCTTTTTGTTTTTATATAACTAATGTGTTTGATGCACTGGAATGTAAGTCGAGCAATGCCAGATATATAAATGATGTCCCATATCAAACCATACCATCGTTATAGCAATGTAAGATACATACATCAAAACAAACCATCGTTATAGCAATGTAAGATACATACATCAAAGTAAATACTGTTAGATCGTTGAAAACCAGATAAGTAATAAATGAGACTTGTTGTAATGGCTGGCAACACACTTGTCTTTCACCTAGGCACCCGGGGTTGGATTCCCCAATCTGATATGAAAAGGTTAGGGGTCACCTGCCCAACCACATGGATTTTCTCCAGGTACTCGTTTCTTCCAACACCCTAAGACCCCTCGCCCTCTTCCATCCAGGCCAACAAGCATGATTTATATAATTTGATATAACTTGTTTCGCAATTGTTGTAAAATGAATAAAGTTTACACTTTTTACATTTTAATGATCATCAGTGCGCAAGCTGTTGCTGGAGGTATCAATAAAGATTTACATCACAAAGTAAGGAGTTAAAAACTTCAGTACAATTTTAAACAGCCATATTACAATTTTTTTTAAATGAAGGTAGCTTGTGAAATATGTATAGAAGAATGATAATGTATGTATCACCAGTTGGTAAAAACGTGATAAGGCTAATTAGAGTTTAACAACAACTTTATCATCCTGATAAAATCATTTCTGGTAAAACTAACTTGACAAAATTTTGAATCTATGTATAACACTCATCAGTCTCTTCCTATCTCTCTATTAAGGAATACACACTCAGGTTTGGAAGTAAAGGAGAAATGAGATTTTCTTTCCAACAACTGGGCCCTTAATATTAAATAGTATACTTTTGAAACACTTAGTTACTACAAATACCATATTTGACCTAATATGGGCGCAGGGCCCGGGTAATTGACAGTGGGGGCGCCCTTATAAAGATTAGTTATTCTGAAGTTTTATGAAACAGACTATACCTTATAGTAGAATACCCAAGGCTGTGGAAATGGTAAAATATTCAGTCATAAAAATATTCCAGATGAAGATATCTATTCATTATCATATATTAAGCTTAAACATGACTTGAATACTCCTGTAAACGTGTAAACCATGCCAGCTGATCTTTAGACCAGAGAACGTGTGTTCCACCATTTAGATGGAACTCTTTTGTGTTCTATTTATAGACACAGGTGATTTCCCAGATCATATCAGACATCGTTTTCTTTGACCTATAATTGATTTACAATGTCTTTTACTAGCTTTCTGTTCTGAACAAAAGTTATTCATCAACAAGAATGAAGTCTTTTACTTTATCTTCAAATAAAGATGGTAAGTTATTATTTGTATGTGTGTTTAGTTTCGGGTGCTCTTTGCACTGACATGTCATCTGTAGGAATAGACAAAATGTGGCGAAAACGTGTGTTCCAGTTATTTAATTTGCTGAAGAAATTTGAACACATAAAGTAGCAAAACTTTTCATATGAATTATTACTTTTGAACACCATTTTGACACTCGGTCAAAGATTTATTTCCTTGAAAAAAGGTAGGGGCGACCTTATTAGGGCAGGCGCCCTTATTAGGTCAAATACGGTAAATCTGCACTTACAGAATAATTGAAGGGGCATTCCTTGTTAAGACATCAGAAACATGCAAAATTTCTATTCATAAAATCTATGCCCAAATAAGGATTATATGAGTTTTTGTCCCTACCAGTAATGTAACGCCAAAATGTACAGAAAAATGATGTTTTGTACACAAATACTGTCTGCCTTTGCGGTAATTAGTGATACTTCGGGTGGAATTGAGAATTTTCATGATTTAATACTTAAGCACATTTGTTTCCCTTGGGAGAAAAACTGTTATATTAATATAAAGGTTATTACTTTTACTACTTGGGTAAAATACACATATCCCGTTAAGTTTTATTTTGGTGACATACACTTTACAAAGGAATGTCCCTTTAACCTTGGAAAAACATCAGCAACCTCTGACAGCAGAAGTGTATGCAATTTTCAGCAAACTTAGACAGTAAAAGCTTAAACCATCTCTAGAGACAATAAGTGACACATTTGACCATTAAATTATTTGTTAGCAAAGAGAAAATGTATTTCTGTACCAACGTCATGACCACTAGTATTGACAACACAGCACACCAAGATGGCTACAGAGAAAACATCTACAAAAACAATGAAATATTCATCACAAGGATTGATCATTGATAAGAAGACCATTGGAGCCTTGCTTTAAACAAAAGGATGAAGGGCAACCATAATTTCTCCTATAAAACAAACTGTCTCCTACAAAGGACTTCAGAGATTACAGAAAGGGCAAGATGCTGGGTCTTCAACGGCTTCAGCTCGAAAGTCAAACTGCATTGCAAGCACACCATGGCATTTCCACCAGGTAATAGAAGTAAATTAAGGTAAATTTGCTGTTGCATTGCAAGCACACAGTGAACATACATGTTATATATTGGCTAAGAAACTGGCAAACTCATCTACAGTGTCTCCTTATAGACTTGAGGTTAATAAAAGAGTTCAGTGTGTAGAAAAAGGGCAAGTAGACTGTAATTTGTCTCCTGAGCCCTTGGCATGCCACCACAGTAAAATGTATACAGCGGAGAGAAAATTGGTAAATAAAGTGTAGTTTGTCTCCTAAGCCCAGTGGATAGAAAATTGGTGAGTAAAGTGTAATTTGTCTTCTTAACAGCTTCTTCACAGCTGTATCCAAAGTTAATTTTAGATATTTTTGCATGTGCAAGGAAAAATGCAAAAAAAAAAAAAAAAAAAAATTCTGAAAAAGAAATTACATTGGATACCCTAAAGAATTACTTTATACTTACCTGTATATAATGCAATCCCTGGATCCGTAGTCGTGAATATAATTTATACATTGACACAACCTCGACTCTGAACTAATATGATGTTCTCCTGGTCCAACATATCATCCTTAATGGGACCAAACTCTACAATTCTAATGTACAAAGGACAACAGCTGATTGTATTCCCACCTCACAATAAATCAAATTCACTATCTCCGGATTGATTACTTTAATCAATATTCCTGGTACAAATCAATACTCAACAGGCAAAGGTAGGGGACATTTTACTAAACCAAGAAACACAGTTAATCAAATTAAATGCTACAGTGGTAATTCAAGTATTAAAAGAAGAGCACTATTACACTTACAAAGCTTAAAAGTATACCAGTTAAAAGTACTTTTGTAATTTCATTGTACATTGAAAGTAAAACTTGCACTTTAGAAACCTATATCAACCATAAATCCCTTGATTAGGACCTAACAGTAACACAGAAATGAAGCAGTGATCAAAATATCATAGAACTATCTTACTAAGAGTAAATCTAACATACAACTTAATATTTATGTAGGTTTAATATTATTGTGCAATATTTCTATGCAATGCCTTGTCTTGTAATAACGACATGCAAGCATAATTTAAATTTTGTATTTTGAAATAGGGATTACAGTTAGTCAGTATAGTATGTAACCAAAAGATACACTATGTATCCATCATATTAACATATAAAACTCAACAAACGAGTTAAAATACTTATCTAAATATAAATATAGCTTCATACTTGTAAATGTAACATCCAATGCTTTCACGAGGGTTATAAAACCTGGGACCACTGGCTTACATTTAACCAATTGAGCTACAGAGAATTAAGTGCTCCCTAGCTATGCAGTATATTGGGGCTAGTCAATGCCTAACCTAGGAATCAAAACCTGGACCTCTGAACTAGAAATCTTAAGCTCAACTGGTCGAGCTACAGAGAAGTTCTCCCTAGCCCAGCAGAATATTTCAACCAACATTTACCAGGGTTACCATAAAGAATATATAATGCACACATATAAAATGAAATTAAGATACCAATATTAATATCAATGTAATACAAAGCATGACCCTTAATTAGATTTTGTTAGGAGGCCACAAAGACGTGGTCCTGTTTGGACGACCTGTACTGGACAGTTCAGGCAGTGATTGAGTCTCCAACATTGATTATTGGTGTTTACTCAACACAGGACATCCCTTATGGCTGATTTAAACACAAGATTAAGTCAGACCCAGAAATCAATAGTATGATAGCCCTCACCTCATTAGTTGTCCAACCAAATTAATTTCTACACATTTGGTAACAATAGGTTGTCAGGTCAAGAAGTCAAACTGACCCAGATGACACAATAGAAAATATCATTCCAACATCATCATCATGGAATCAAAATAGTTGCATTTATGGCCAAATATTTAAATCTATTTTCTGTTTTTGGAGTTCGTAGGGGGTTGACGGGTTGGAAATTGGTGCTGAAAACATTCAAGATATTTCATTTAATTATCATTTATTGATTTTTTCCAAAAAGAAAAAAAAATATCAATGTTGAATTTTTTAAGTTTTGAAATTTTGTGTTGCAATGATCAGGGACTGGTACCATAATGCCAAGTTAGGTCACTGTGACCTTACAATTATATCCTATTGTCATGGTGACCCTACGATAACATCCCACACAGCAGCGATATTGATGTTGTCACAGAACCTGATTAGGATATATTAGCAGTCAGGAATGTGGATTTGAAATTAAGTTGTCATGACGATTGATTAATCCTCAGTGCTGTCAAAATATTACCACTACCAGGAGATACAACCATATGGTCGGAAATTCTGGATCGGACACCAACGAGACAGTCCCCTCAGATATCAAATGGAAAATTGTTTACATTGAAATCGAATGGAGGCAAATGTTGACTCTAACATTGGCAAATATTGTTGTTGTCTCCATTTGAATCAGCAGAACAATGCAATGAAGAGGCCCAATGGGCCTGTACCACTCACCTGCTACTACTACAAGTTTAAAGTAGATAAAGAACATTTATGCAGATGCTAAGCTGATTACCAGCCACCTCTTCATATTTACTGGCCTGACATTACGCCCTAACTCTCTATTGATAGTGGTGATCTTAAAAGTAGGTCAAGGTTGGTCATTTTAACATGCTACTGACCCAATATCATGACCCTGGACTTCTTTGATCTTAAAAGTAGGTCAAGGTTGGTCATTTTAACATGCTACTGACCCAATATCATGATCCTGGACTTCTGTGTTATTGAGAAGAAGCTGTTTAAAGAGAAAACCTGACACTGACTGGACAAGGGATGTTGCTCCATGGCATGAACTCACTTCTGGTTTCCATTTCTTGAGATTGCGAATTGTGGTTGAACTTTACATTACATCTTAAAATTATTATTTTGACATATCAATATTTGATATCTCAATCCTTTCCTAATTGTCCTAAATCTCTATGTTACATATCAAACCATAGATGAATTAAGCTATGCTACCTTTACAAGTTATACATAACACAACTGTATCATTTAGATATCTTTAGCTACTTGATTTCCTAGGTTATCTAGAATCTTCCATCCGAATTTTTGTTGATAGGTTACGATTTCCAGGCCTCTGTATATGTATATGTTATATATAATGTATTTCAAAAACCCTCACAATTACCAAATATAAGTTAATACTAATGTCAGCAATGCTTTGAGTATAAAATTGTTGCCAAATTCCAATATAGCATCTCACCCTCACACCAACAATCTCATTTACATCATTATATCTAAAAGACATGCATCATCAACATCATCATCATCATCATCATCAAAGTGAATGTAAACATTAACATTTCATTAGATCATGCTATTATCCTGACATATACTGGTAAGATACACGATTGTTACAGCCTCACCCTCATTATCATCAACCTCGTTAACATTTTCATTACACCGTACTGTTAAAAACCTCGTTAACATTTTCATTACACCGTACTGTTAAAAACCTCGTTAACATTTTCATTACACCATACTGTTAAAGTCTAAGTCAGCTAGGTGTATGCCTTCTTTATTGTGTCAGCCTGTTAATTGAACTAATTCATTTGCATGTGTATAGGAATATTGAGACAAGTTTCAAATACTGATACAAGGACCCTTGTCTCACAATTGATTTATACAATGTATTATTACATCGATTTATACAATGCATATTGTATTATATCGATTTATATAATGTATTGTATTATATCAATTTATACAATGTATATTGTATTATATTATTTACATAAGGTATATTGTACTATATCGATTTTATACAATGTAAATTTTATTATATTGAATTATATTATGTATTGTATTTAACTGATTTATTCAATGTATATTGTATCATATTAATATACACAATGTATATTGTATCATATTCATATATACAATTTTTATTGTATCATATTGATTTCTACAATGTATATTGTATCATATTGATTTCTACAATGTATATTGTATCATATTGATATATACAATTTTTATTGTATCATATTGATTTCTACAATGTATATTGTATTATATTGATTTATTTTGCTTGAGGGCCATATGAAAGATTGGCCAAGCTTGATATGTAACCCTAAAAAAATAAATATAATTTTATCCGTTTACGGTATTAGGATGAAATTATTTTCTCCTTGGTATGTTTACGCCAATAGGTGGCGTTGTGTGTATATTTGCACGTGCGAGTGGTGCAAATATCGGCCTACACGTGGTCGTACCTGGGTTGGTCATTCAGGCGACACAGGTAGCGGTGTGTACACGTGAAAATTTTGTCTCCGTTTGTACAGTGTAAATTATCTAATTTAATGGAAGTCGACACAGAAGTTTCTACTGAGAAGTCAGCGGAGGTTTCCCTCAACGACATTTTAAGTCAGCTGAAGGACCAGAAACGGGAGCTTAGAAGTTATTTGGACTCCAGGCTGTCAGTACTTGATAAAACTCAAGATGTTTCTAAGCAAGTTCAAAAGTTGAAGGAGGAAAAAGACACAGTTTGGAAGCGTGAGGGAAACAAAGAACAGTTTAAGTTTAATTCAGAAATTTTAGAGGAAGTTCAACAGGTTCTATGGGCTGTTAATTCCGGTAAAACGGAGTACTCGGTTGAACTTCTTGAGGAGTTAACATGTAAGCTGACTAGGCGTAACAAGTTAATCCGGATAGCGGACACTTCTGAGGCTGGTTGGGGAGCGGTTAAGGAATATGTAGCTAATCCATTAGCGAGTGATTCTGATGACGACCGGAAAATAGCTAGAGCGGACAGCAAAGCAGTTAAAAGGCTGAAAGATAAGAAGAAAAAGACAAAGGACACTAAACGTACACGTACAAACGGGTATAACTATGGGAGACCCAGTTTTGCTACGGGCTCGGCAGGACAAGATAGTTATGTTCGTCCTATCTCTGATAGTGGGAAGCAGCTTTTTCGTGGCCAACAGAGTTTCGGATCACGAGGATGTTTCGGGTGTGGTGAATTCGGCCATATCCGGAGAGACTGCCCAAAGATCTCCAGGCCCGGAAATTCCTAATAAGCTGGATATCAAAGATGGACAGGTGGTAAAGATAAGTATGATTTTATATCTGATGATATCAATACCCATGATGACAGTTTATTTTCTGAATATTTCGAATATGAACAAGGTCAAATAGACATCAAAGTGAGGGGTCGATTAAAAAGGAACATTTCGTTTTGGAAGTCCATAGAAAGTTCACAGTTTGTATTGGACACTATTGATAACGGTTATAAGTTACCTTTTTATTCAGAACCTGTTAGTAGTGAAATGGTTAACAATGTATCCGCACTTAGAAACCAAGATTTTGTTAAGGAAGCTATTTTAGATTTGGAAAAACGTGATTTAGTAGAAAGATGTCAATCAGCGCCTTTGGTTGTAAATCCATTAACTGTTTCAGTACAAAGTAACGGAAAGAAACGTTTGATTTTAGATTTAAGACAGGTTAATATGCATTTGTGGAAGCAGTCTGTCAAATACGATGATCTTAGAACGGCGTTGATTTTTATTGAGAGACAGGGCTGGCTTATTAAATTTGATATTCATTCGGCCTATCATCATATAGATATCTTTTCTCCACATACCGAATATTTGGGATTTTCGTGGATATTTGGTTCAGAAAAGGTATATTTTAAATTTTTGGTTTTGCCTTTTGGCTTATCAACTGCTCCTTACTGTTTTACTAAAGTAACTAGACCGTTAATTGGAAAATGGAGAGGTCAGGGTTTTCAGATATTAATGTATTTAGATGACGGTTTATGTCACAATGTCTGTAGGTCAGAGTTAGTGTTACAGAGTGCAAAGGTCAAAGGTGACTTGATCGAGTCGGGTTTTGTTCCGAAAGTTGACAAATCTATGTGGGATCCGGTTCAGTGTCTATGTTTTCTAGGAGTCGATATTGATACTCTTTTAGGAGTGTTGAGGATACCCGAGCGCCGTATTGAGAAGGCGCGCGCATGTATTACAGACATGTTGAAGTTTGTTTCCAGTGGAAAGGCAGTGCACGTGAAAGCAGTGTCTAGTTTTGTCGGACAGATTATTTCGATGGGTATTGTGCTTGGCAACATTACCCAATTGATGACTAGATGTTTATCTATTTGCATGCTACAGGCACAGTCATGGAATGATAAAATTACGCTAGATCAAGAATGTCTTGCTCAAGTGAGGTTTTGGTTGAATCATCTTGTTTGTATCAATGTAAGAGAAATACGTTACACACCTGAGTGTAATAGGATTGTGTATTCAGATGCTAGTGGGACTGGGTACGGTGGTTATTGTGTAGAGTCACCGGAAGGGGTATCGCACGGGTCTTGGTCACCGTATGAAGCAGGTCAAAGTTCAACTTTTAGGGAGTTAACAGCTGTTTATAGAGTTTTATTGTCTCTAACGCATGTGTTAAGAGGATCTAGAGTAAAATGGTTCTCGGACAATCAGGCTGTTGTGAAGATTGTAGAAAAAGGTAGCATGAAATCTGATTTACAGGACATAGCTCTTGATATCTACCGTTTGATGGTTCAGAATCATATTTCTTTAGAAATGGAATGGGTTCCGAGAGAGGAAAACCAGAGAGCCGATTTTATAAGTAAGTTGGTAGATTACGATGATTGGGCTGTGGCTGATTGTGTATTCCGGGACTTAAATCAAGTCTGGGGTCCTTATGAGGTGGACTGGTTTGCTTCTTGGCACAATGCAAAAATATACCCATTTTATTCCAGGTACTGGAATCCGGGATCCGAGGGTATTGACGCATTTTCGTCAAATTGGTCGGGTAAAAATGGGTGGTTTAACCCACCTGTATACCTTATTTCAAGGGTTGTTAGGTATATGCAAATGTGTGGAGCTTACGGTACTCTGATTGTTCCATTCTGGAAGTCTGGGAGATTTTGGCCATGTATCTGTCCAGATGGTAAGCATTTTATGGGTGGCATTCAGGAGTATAAGTTTTTGGAAACTGGGAAGTCATTTTATGTTCCCTCTCGTTCAGGAAAAGGAATGTTTGGGAATGTTGACTTGAAATTCCGAATGCTTGCTTTGCGGTTAGATTTTCGTCGATAGAATCTCGCACGTATGGACATACAATGTACGTGTATTAGTTATGTATACATTGTACAAATTTGGTCAGCTATTAGTTGTTCATGGTTAGTTTGATTGGTTTTTACATTATTGGTTTTTATTTTGCGGTTCATAAATTGATTTCTTATTATTGTTGGTATGTTATTTATCTATGTTCAAACAATGTGTTTGCTGATGATTCCATAATTTCGTAGTCAGTTTAGGTTGTTACAATATCTGTTGTCGGTTTCTAGCATTGTGTTGTTGATGTTATGACATTTGTTGTCTTTTCCTAGTAGGGTGTTACTGATGTTCATATGACATCATTATAAATTTCCAGCTGACGTTGATATGACATTTGTTGTCGGTTTCCAGCTGTGTGTTGCTGATGTTGATACGACATGTGTTGTCGGTTTCCAGCTGTGTGTTGCTGATGTTGATACGACACATGTGTTGTCGGTTTCCAGCTGTGTGTTGCTGATGTTGATACGACATGTGTTGTCGGTTTCCAGCAGTGTGTTGCTGACGTTGTTACGACATATGTTGTCAGTTTCCAGCTGTGTGTTGCTGATATTGATATGACATCTGTTGTCGATTTCAAGCATTGTGTTGCTGATGTTGACACGTCTTATGTTGTCGGTTTCCAGCAGTGTGTTGCTGATGTTGATACGTCTTATGTTGTCGGTTTCTAGCTGTGTGTTGCTGATGTTGATGCATTTGTTGTCGGTTTTCAGCTGTGTTGCTGATGTTGATATGACAGTGGTTGTCGATTTCCAGCAGTGTGTTGCTGATGTTGTTACGTCATTTGTTGTCTATTTCCAGCACTGTGTTGCTGATGTTTATACAGTTTTTGTTTGTTTCCAGCATTGTGTTGCTGATGTTTTTCATCCAGCAAAATGTCTTTTAATCACCACATTGGTTTTGCTTATAATGTATATCATTTGTTTCTGTTAATTATATATACATGCATATATATAACGATTTTAATATTCGATTTTCTTTTTATTTTATACGATTAGTTTCATATGCCTTGCGGGATGAGTACGCTATGGTACCGGAGCATCTTAAAGAATTAGCTTTGGGGGTCCCCGACCTTCTTCAGAGCTGTAAAGCTGACAGTACGGTTAGAAAGTATTGCTACGGATTCTTACGCTGGCGGAAGTGGGCTAATCAGAATCATTTCGAGGAGGAAAACATCTTTCCCATAAAGCCATTTCATATGTGTATATACTTATCGTTTTTGGTGAAAAACAATGCAAATATTGGTTCTTTGTCAGATGCTATGTATGGCGTTAAATGGGCGCACGATATAGTGGGGAAAATATCTCCTACGATGTCCCTGTTAGTGAGGAATGTGTTTGAGGGAGCGAAAAGGTTATTAGCTAAACCGGTAAAGAAGAAACAGGCAGTTACTATTTCAATTCTTCAGAATGTTTATGATAAAGTTTTTGATAAAAACAATCTGTATAATCAGAGAACTATTACTATGTGTTTATTGTCTTATGCAGGTTTCATGAGGAGCGCAGAGGTACTCGCGTTAAGGAGATCAGACATACAGATACGCGCATCCCACATGGAGATTTTCGTGGAGCACTCCAAGACTGATGTATATCGCGATGGTTCGTGGATCATTGTGAGTAGGATATGTGGTTCCCGATTGTGTCCGGTGGGTAATTTCGAATTATATTTGAAGTTAGCATCTATAGTGGATGATTCCGAGGAGTTTGTGTTCAGGAATCTCACTAGGTTGAATACAGATACATATGTGTTAAGAAAGTTAAATAAGCCCATGACATATTCGAGGTTCAGGGAGATTTTTATGGAAACGTTTTCTTCAGTGGTTCCGGATATTAAGAAGTTTGGTTTGCATAGTCTTCGTGCTGGAGGAGCATCAGCCGCAGCTAATGCGGGGATACCGGATAGATTATTCAAACGGCATGGACGATGGAAGTCGGAAACAGCCAAAGATGGCTATATTGAAGACAATTTTCGCGAGCGGTTGAATGTTTCTAGGCATTTAAATCTGTAAACGTTTTTCCTAGGAACTTTTTTATTTTATTTAGGTCATGTTTCTTCGGGGCTTCTCAATATCGGACTCTTGCCCGTTCTTTGTTCTTCATGCGGTACCTCTGTCGCTGTGAAATACATTCACGTGTTTTCGTTATCTTTATCCTATTGGATAATTTAAAGGAGAAATATAATTTTATCCGTTTACGGTATTAGGATGAAATTATTTTCTCCTTGGTATGTTTACGCCAATAGGTGGCGTTGTGTGTATATTTGCACGTGCGAGTGGTGCAAATATCGGCCTACACGTGGTCGTACCTGGGTTGGTCATTCAGGCGACACAGGTAGCGGTGTGTACACGTGAAAATTTTTTTTTTTTTTGTGGGTTAGGGTGATGTTAAAAAGTATGTAATTGATCTTGAGTATGTACATCTCGTTGAGCAGGCATTAAATATTGCCTTCTGTATACATATGTATTATATATGTGTTTGATTTCATTAAAATCATGCGGTACCTCTGTCGCTGTGAAATACATTCACGTGTTTTCGTTATCTTTATCCTATTGGATAATTTAAAGGAGAAAGTATTATTATTATTATTGGTATAACTTTATTGCTTTGTATTTAAGTTACATACCGGAATGATGAAAACCTTCTGATTAATCAATTAGGATGCTGTATCAGTATACCTAATCCTGTGGGCCCAACCGGACCACATATCTGAAAGGATACCATATGGGTATATCAATAGCAATGAAGTTACATGGTGGGGTATAATTTCCACAGGGCACACTCTATAGGCTGAATTTAATAGAATTTAATTCTGTTTTCCAAAATTTCTCAAATCCACAAGGCCCAACCAGATAGAGATGTTTTTAAATTATATGTATTTGAAAATGCAACTATACATATATAATGATTAGTTTGTCAAAAAATGTCTATAAATGTTCATGTATGTTCATGTTTGCTTAATAAATGTTCATGTATGTTTGATAAATGTTCATGTATGTTTGATAAATGTTCATGTATGTTTTTGGTAAATGTTAATACATGTATATGTTTGATAAATGTTCATGTATGATAAATATTCATGTATGTTTGATAAGGCTTGGAATTTGGAATTAAAGGTATGTAACTTGTCTAATTAGCAAAAGAACCGATGCAAATCAAAAACGTTTTGTTGAAATAAGTTCTGAAACAATTAATATCCCATCAGGAAACCACAACCTCTATCACAGTTATATTGAAGATTCCAGCCTCCCCTTTCCCTCTACTCCTCTCAACCTCTATCAGTATAACAATTGGAGATTCCCCACCTCCCCTCTACTCCTCTCAACCTCTATCAGTATAACAATTGGAGATTCCCCACCCATCTACTCCTCTCAACCTCTATCAGTATAACAATTGGAGATTCCCCACCCCTCTACTCCTCTCAACCTCTATCAGTATAACAATAGGAGATTCCCCACCCATCTACTCCTCTCAACCTCTATCAGTATAACAATTGGAAATTCCCCACCTCTCTACTCCTCTCAACCTCTATCAGTATAACAATTGGAAATTCCCCACCCCCTCTACTCCTCTCAACCTCTATCAGTATAACAATTGGAGATTCCCCACCCCCTCTACTCCTCTCAACCTCTATCAGTATAACAATTGGAGATTCCCCACCCCCTCTACTCCTCTCAACCTCTATCAGTATAACAATTGGAGATTCCCCACCCCCTCTACTCCTCTCAACCTCTATTAGTATAACAATTGGAGATTCCCCACCCCCTCTACTCCTCTCAACCTCTATCAGTATAACAATTGGAGATTCCCCACCCCCTCTACTCCTCCCAACCTCTATCAGTATAACAATTGGAGATTCCATCCTCCCCTCTACTCCTCTCAACCTCTATCAGTATAACAATTGGAGATTTCCCACCCCCTCTACTCCTCCCAACCTCTATCAGTATAACAATTGGAGATTCCATCCACCCCTCTACTCCTCTCAACCTCTATCAGTATAACAATTGGAGATTCCCCACCCCTCTACTCCTCTCAACCTCTATCAGTATAACAATTGGAGATTACATCCTCCCCTCTACTCCTCTCAACCTCTATCAGTATAACAATTGGAGATTCCCCACCCCTCTACTCCTCTCAACCTCTATCAGTATAACAATTGGAGATTCCATCCTCCCCTCTACTCCTCTCAACCTCTATCAGTATAACAATTGGAGATTCCCCACCCCCTCTACTCCTCTCAACCTCTATCAGTATAACAATTGGAGATTCCATCCTCCCCTCTACTCCTCTCAACCTCTATCAGTATAACAATTGGAGATTCCCCACCCCCTCTACTCCTCTCAACCTCTATCAGTATAACAATTGGAGATTCCCCACCCCTCTACTCCTCTCAACCTCTATCAGTATAACAATTGGAGATTCCATCCTCCCCTCTACTCATCTCAACCTCTATCAGTATAACAATTGGAAATTCCCCACCCCCTCTACTCCTCTCAACCTCTATCAGTATAACAATTGGAGATTCCCCACCCCCTCTACTCCTCTCAACCTCTATCAGTATAACAATTGGAGATTCCCCACCCCCTCTACTCCTCTCAACCTCTATCAGTATAACAATTGGAGATTCCCCACCCCCTCTATTCCTCTCAACCTCTATCAGTATAACAATAGGAGATTCCATCCTCCCCTCTACTCCTCTCAACCTCTATCAGTATAACAATTGGAGATTCCCCACCCCTCTACTCCTCTCAACCTCTATCAGTATAACAATTGGAGATTCCATCCTCCCCTCTACTCCTCTCAACCTCTATCAGTATAACAATTGGAGATTCCCCACCCCCTCTACTCCTCTCAACCTCTATCAGTATAACAATTGGAGATTCCATCCTCCCCTCTACTCCTCTCAACCTCTATCAGTATAACAATTGGAGATTCCCCACCCCCTCTATTCCTCTCAACCTCTATCAGTATAACAATTGGAGATTCCATCCTCCCCTCTACTCCTCTCAACCTCTATCAGTATAACAATTGGAGATTCCCAACCCCCTCTACTCCTCTCAACCTCTATCAGTATAACAATTGGAGATTCCATCCTCCCCTCTACTCCTCACAACTTCTATCAGTATAACAATTGGAGATTCCCCACCCCCTCTACTCCTCTAAACCTCTATCAGTATAACAATTGGAGATTCCCCACCCCCTCTACTCCTCTCAACCTCTATCAGTATAACAATTGGAGATTCCCCACCCCCTCTACTCCTCTCCACCCCCCTTTACTCCTCTCAACCTCTATCAGTATAACAATTGGAGATTCCCCACCCCCTCTACTCCTCTCAACCTCTATCAGTATAACAATTGGAGATTCCCCACCCCCTCTACTCCTCTCAACCTCTATCAGTATAACAATTGGAGATTCCCCACCCCCCTCTACTCCTCTCAACCTCTATCAGTATAACAATTGGAGATTCCATCCTCCCCTCTACTCCTCTCAACCTCTATCAGTATAACAATTGGAGATTCCCCACCCCCTCTATTCCTCCCAACCTCTATCAGTATAACAATTGGAGATTCCATCCACCCCTCTACTCCTCTCAACCTCTATCAGTATAACAATTGGAGATTCCCCACCCCCTCTATTCCTCTCAACCTCTATCAGTATAACAATAGGAGATTCCATCCTCCCCTCTACTCCTCTCAACCTCTATCAGTATAACAATTGGAGATTCCCCACCCCCTCTACTCCTCTCAACCTCTATCAGTATAACAATTGGAGATTCCATCCTCCCCTCTACTCCTCTCAACCTCTATCAGTATAACAATTGGAGATTCCCCACCCCTCTACTCCTCTCAACCTCTATCAGTATAACAATTGGAGATTCCATCCTCCCCTCTACTCCTCTCAACCTCTATCAGTATAACAATTGGAGATTCCCCACCCCTCTACTCCTCTCAACCTCTATCAGTATATCAATTGGAGATTCCATCCTCCCCTCTACTCCTCACAACTTCTATCAGTATAACAATTGGAGATTCCCCACCCCCTCTACTCCTCTCAACCTCTATCAGTATAACAATTGGAGATTCCATCCTCCCCCTCTACTCCTCTCAACCTCTATCAGTATAACAATTGGAGATTCCCCACCCCTCTACTCCTCTCAACCTCTATCAGTATAACAATTGGAGATTCCCCACCCCCTCTACTCCTCTCAACCTCTATCAGTATAACAATTGGAGATTCCCCACCCCCTCTACTCCTCTCAACCTTCTATCAGTATAACAATTGGAGATTCCCCACCCCCTCTACTCCTCTCAACCTCTATCAGTATAACAATTGGAGATTCCCCACCCCCTCTACTCCTCTCAACCTCTATCAGTATAACAATTGGAGATTCCCCACCCCCTCTACTCCTCTCAACCTCTATCAGTATAACAATTGGAGATTCCCCACCCCCTCTACTCCTCTCAACTTCTATCAGTATAACAATTGGAGATTCCCCACCCCCTCTACTCCTCTCAACTTCTATCAGTATAACAATTGGAGATTCCCCACCCCCTCTACTCCTCCCAACCTCTATCAGTATAACAATAGGAGATTCCCCACCCCCTCTACTCCTCTCAACCTCTATCAGTATAACAATTGGAGATTCCCCACCCCCTCTACTCCTCCCAACCTCTATCAGTATAACAATTGGAGATTCCCAACCCCCTCTACTCCTCTCAACCTCTATCAGTATAACAATTGGAGATTCCATCCTCCCCTCTACTCCTCTCAACCTCTATCAGTATAACAATTGGAGATTCCCCACCCCTCTACTCCTCCCAACTTCTATCAGTAAAACAATTGAAGATTCCCCACCCCTCTACGCCTCTCTCCAACATCACTTGGCAATAACAATAATGGGCAATAACTGCCTCAGCCGCCTACAGAACTCATTACTTTCTCCTCTCAGGAACAACAATCTCAGAGTCCCTTCACAAAGGTCCTTTGTCTGTGAACTCTGGCTTCGGTCAAATACTATAAATAGAACAAAGATTTCCCTTGGCTATTATTAAAATCTTAATGTATTCAGAGCTATTTTTGGTTTTAAAAGGGTTTTATTGATTACAAAGTATTCAGCAGAGGCTTAATTCATCTTTAACTTCCTTATATTGGGATTTGTAAGCAGACTACAGCTTGTAATTTCATTTCTTCATGAACCGCTTCAATTAAACAGCTACATGTATATTTATATTGTTGTCATAAAGCAGCTACATACTTAACACAAACGTCAAATTATCCATAACAGAGTATTTTTGAAATACAAAGAGTATCACAGCATTTAATTCCACCAGTCAGTTTAAACTTTTCTGATAAATTACGACATCTAATGAACCACAAGGTACTTGGTCAACACAACAATGATAAACGGGATTGATTGTCGGGTATAACCTAGTGCATTGCATGGTGAGGTATATCCTGTTTTAGTGTAAATAAATTACACAAAAATAATCATATTAAATAAGGTGGGACTATTTTAGTACTTCTATCGGTATATAATACAATTACACACAACTTATCTAATTAAGGACAAAGTTGATTCCATCATATTCTAAATATATCTCTGAAGAAGACATTATACTTGTAAACTTAACCATAAAACAGACTAGGATATATATCTGATCTCTTCACATTATACTGTATGTGTTAGTCTTTTCACACTACTTTACAATCTATTTGACTACAATAAAATTCTTGACTTGGTCAAGCCTGACTGACCAGTCAATATTGTGTACTAGTAAAGAACATGCTTGTCCTAATGACAAGTTACTTCTCCTACACTACAATGCAACCCTGCCACAGAATCATAGATGTGGCCAAAGCATTTCAACATCAATGGGACCGTAAAAATCCTTTTAACCAAAGAAAGCTGCCTTTAAATTATACAAGAGGCCCATGGGCCTTAACGGTCACCTGAGATTTGAAATATTTCAGTTAATTTAATTTACCCTTTTTGACCCCGCCCATCAGCCCTCAGGGGTCAGTCAGGGCCAACATATGCATATTATCAAACTTTCATCCCATGCTGAAAATGTTAACCAAGTTAGAATGAATTCCAATAGAAATCAAACAAATCAGTCAAAAATGTAATTTCCCTATATAAACTACAGTAAAATTTAACCCCTCCCCAGGGACAAACTTATGACCCCCGGGTCATTAAATTAATAAATTTTAGTAAAGCATCTTAAGACCCTTCCAACTATAAAGAGTATTTTATTCCAACTTATTTCGGTCTTTAGAAGAAGATTTTTGAAATTTCAGCCAATTTGACCATTTCTAGCACCGCCCATCAGCCCCTCCGGGTCAATCAGGGCCAACATGTGCATACCCTCAAACTGCCATCCCATGCTGAAAATGTTTACCAAATTAGAATGAATTTCAATAGAAATAACCAATTAAAAGTCAAAAATGTGATTTCCCTATATAAACTATAGTAAAGTTTACCCCCTCCCCAGGGGCAAACTTGAGACCCCGGGGTCATGAAATTCACAATTTTAGTAAAGCATCATAAGACCCTTCCAACTTTAAAGAGTATTTGATTCCAACTTATTTCGGTCTTGAGAAGAAGATTTTTGAAATTTCAGTCAATTTGGCCCTTTCTAGCACCGCTCATCAGCCCCTGGGGGTCAGTCAGGGCCAACATGTGCATGCCATCAAACTGTCATCCCATGCTGACAATGTTTACCAAATTAGAATGAATTCCAATAGAAATAAAACAAATAAAAGTCAAAAATGTTATTTCCCTATATAAACTATAGTAAAGTTTACCCCCTCCCCAGGGGCAAACTTGAGACCCCGGGGTCATGAAATTCACAATTTTAGTAAAGCATCATAAGACCCTTCCAACTTTAAAGAGTATTTGATTCCAACTTATTTCGGTCTTGAGAAGAAGATTTTTGAAATTTCAGTCAATTTGGCCCTTTCTAGCCCCGCTCATCAGCCCCTGGGGGTCAGTCAGGGCCAACATGTGCATGCCATCAAACTGTCATTCCATGCTGACAATGTTTACCAAATTAGAATGAATTCCAATAGAAATAAAACAAATAAAAGTCAAAAATGTTATTTCCCTATATAAACTATAGTAAAGTTTACCGCCTCCCCAGGGGCAAACTTGAGACCCTGGGGTCATGAAATTCACAATTTTGGTAAAGCACCTTCAGACCCTGCCATCTATGGAGTGTATTTGATTCCATATTATCCGAGAGTAGAGAAAAAGATTTTTGAAATTTCAGTCAATTTGGCCCTTTTTAACCCCACCCATCAGCCCCTGGGGGTCAGTCAGGGCCAACATGTGCATGCCATCAAACTGTCATCCCATGCTGATAATGTTAACCAAATTAGAATGAATTCCAATAGAAATAAAACAAATAAAAGTCAAAAATGTGATTTTCCTATATAAACTATAGTAAAGTTTACCCCCTCCCCAGGGGCAAACATGAGACCCCTGGGTCATGAAATTTACAATTTTGGTAAAGCACCTTAAGACCCTTCCATCTATCAAGAGTGTTTGATTCCACCATATCTGAGAGTAGAGAAGAAGATTTTTGAAGTTTCAGTCAATTTGACCCTTTTTAGCCCCGCCTTTGAGGCCCCTGGGGGGTGGGGACCATATAATTTACAATTTTGGTTGACCTTTAGCCATAGAAGCTTCCTGCCAAATTTCATTGAATTTGGTTTAGGGGTTTTGGAGAAGAAGTCGAAAATGTAAATTGTTTACGGACGGATGACGCACGACGCACGACGCACGACGACGGACAAAAGGGGATTAGAATAGGTCACTTAAGACTTTGTCTCAGGTGACCTAAAAACTACTACAGTTTTCAGAATGCTTAATTTAAGAGATTTAAATGACAATAATTACATGACTTTAGCTGTTACTACGTCATATAACATACCTTAACAAATGTAATTATTGCAATTATGCATTTATCATGAATTGATAATTTGACAAAATGTTAATTCCTACATAAATTTTGATGCTTACAACAATATGAAGTAAATCATTGGTGTTGGGGAGTAGTGGAGGAGGAAGCATACATTTTACTTGTCATTCCAGAGTTTTGGTGGTGGCGGCGGGTGAGTGGTTGGGAGAGGAGGTCGGAGGAAATACCATATACTTTTACACCTTAATGATACAATTATGGGAATCTCTAATTGTACTTTAGTATTTACACCTGGATTTAAGGTCGCCACAAAACTCTATAAAACATTCAATTTTCAACAGTTAAAAGTTCATCTGTCAACAAATCCCATCCCTAAAACCCACACAATGGTGTGACCCTAATTTAGTGGTAATGTTTTACACCTGTATACACCTGAATGACGAGAAGATCACACCTTCATACCTGTGTGCAGGAGTTACCTGCCTATTTACCTGTACTGCAAACTGTCCACAAAATCTGAGTCTGGTGAACACTTTGGTGATAATAACATTCATTACCATCAGCTTCCTTAATTATAAAAAATCCTCATCCTAATCAAGAAATCTTTATTTGTGAATATGAACATATTTCTCTTTGTATTTTGTTATTTTTTTCCAGTATCTTAAAAATTTGATTTCTGACTTCATACCTATATATGGACAATAGACAACCTGAACATTTGTTTAGTTTTTGACTTAACAAGAAATTCAATATTTAATGTACCTGACCTTTCTGTCAATTTTTGAAATGTAGTATTTATCTAGAGACTTAGTGTAACACTACCTTGTCTGGTCTGGCTGGTCAATATTTGACAGGGCACCTGTTCCTACTACTTTGTTTAGGTTGGCTACAGTAAATACTTTGATTCAAAAGTAGATATTTTACATGTAAACATTTCTTTAAAAACATCAAACGTTTCATGACTTAATATGACATAAACTTTGTCCTATGAATTAGAAAATAAATATTGATAGAATGGTCAAAATAAACAAAACTAATCAAATACTTAAGATCTATATACCCGGGTAAGTATGTTCCTCCAAATAGAAACAGCGACTAGATTATCAGTAGTTCTGGACTTCTGGACTTTTGGACTGTCTTGTATTACATCTATGAGAAGAGTGATCCCTATTCAATACACAGTAGGTATCGTTACGATTTAGGCATGAACATGCCCCAAACACCTGGGTCACCTGCCACTGTTACCTGTAACTGTTGAGCCTCGTTAGGTGAGGCTGATTCAATATTTACCTGTGTCCTCTCCTGACCTCACCAGCCTCAGGTGTATTGAGTTAATTGTCATCAATAAACGTGTAGACCTAATTGTCCTGGAGTCAAACTTGTACACCATACACCTATATTCTACAGGTAATACTTAACACCTGACCTCCACAGGTAAAATGTAATATGTATTGGACAAACCAATACTTCAGCAGTCTGGGAGGATGACAAATCTACACCAACTCTACCTTGTAGAGCACTTATCTACATCTGATTTAATTCTAAGCTGAGATATATAGGTATATGATAGAGTTCTGAGTGAAATAAATGGTTAAGTACCTGTCAACATCCACCTGTAATACTGTACTTAGTCTAATAAACACCATGTACTAAAACTCTACCATACAACACCTAGTTAACACCAAACATAGATAGGTCAAATTTACGTCATACCAGGTAGGTAACACTTGTTCAATACTAAGTCTGTTTTGTTTGTTTACTGTGTTACAATCCCATGAACAGCGATGACACATTGGTCCCTTGTAGGTTTCTATTGGTAGGTAAAATTTGTACCATATTGAGTCCAATTAGTTTATTTGTTTACTTTGTTAATTACTCTGTGAACAGCCAGGGTCATTTTGTAGTAGCTGGTGGTTACCTCATCCAGTGGGATTTGAGTAAAGTTTTTTCCCAAGGAAACAACCACGCCAGTAAAGGACTATCCGTGATTTCAGCTTCCTGAGAAACACATACTGCCCCAAGTAGGGATTGCACCACATCCTTCCGATTTTCACCTGTGGCCTGTCAATGCTATACCAACTGAGCTGTCTTAACCCCACCTCGCTAACTCAAAAAAACAGCTAATATCTGCAAACTCTGATAGGTAACACTTACAGGTACTACCTATTATTACCAATTACCACAATAACAATATCCAACTGTGAAATAAAATGTTTATATAAAATATGTATATATCTATTCTGTAATAATACAGGGGTCTCAACACATATGCTTAACCTCAAATTAGGAGATGAGCTTATTACCAAAGCATGGGCTTATTGTCATATAAATATGGTAAATGAAATTTTACTCAGAGTAATCTACATTTATATTAGAAATACAGCCACATCTTCCCTGTCTAAAATTGTATCTAATTTGCAGCCATTTCACGCCACTTAATGATGTTAACACTAATCTGGCAATATGTAATTCCGAACATGTTTTGTAATATTGAAGCAGATCGAGTATGATACAAGAGCCTATGTGCCATGATTATAGATCTCTATGTGTGCCCTAAGTGTATCCTGTACATATAAGGAACCCTGAGACATGTTGTTTATGAATTAATGCACATGCTGCAATATCCGTGACATATAGTCTCGGTCCTTATGCATATAAATCATTCACAGCCTGACAGATATTAAACAGAAATTGTGATTTATATAGAAACATTTCCTCGGCTCTAGAAACATTTCCTCGGCTCTAGAAACATTTCCTCAGCTCTAGTAACATTTCCTCGGCTCTAGGAACATTCCCTCAGTTCTAAAATCATTTCCTTATCTATAGGAACATCATTTCCTTAGCTCCAGGAGCACTTCCTCCGCTCTAGGAACATTTCTTCAGCTCTAGGAACATTTCCTAGGTTCTAGGAACATTTCCTAGGTTCTAGTAACATTTCTTCCTCTTTAGGAACATCATTACCTGAGCTCTAGGAGCATTTCCTCGCCTCTAGGAACATTTCCTCGTCTATAGGAACATAATTTCCTTAGCTCTAGGAGCATTTCCTCGGTTCTAGAAACATTTCTTCGTCTCTAGGAACATCATTCCCTCAGCTCTGAACATTTCCTCAACTAAACAGCTGTGAACTAAGTAGAAAATGTAAAATATGCATATGTCTGGCAGCCCCACTCTCACTTGGCATAGAAAATGAGGTAAATGCAAAGAGCAACGGAAGTAATGATCGAAAGCCAAGGCAGACCAAGTCAGTGAAGTGAATGGGTCACATGGGACCTAAAACCATATTTTTTGTGGTTGTGTGGAATACTAGTATCCACATATCAAAGTTGATGACAGTTGGTGGACATCCTTAACTAAAGCGTAAAGGAGTAATAGATCTAAACAAAAATTTTAATCAAGATGTCATTGTTCGGTAAAACTGTCTTACAATAGATCAGACTAAATTCAGTGAAGTGAATGGGTCATAGTGACAATATATGGGTTGTAGTATCTTTATACATCTTATGATATCCATATATCAACTTGGGAATTTCCAATACTAAGAGTAAATTGAATCTAAATAAAGATTTTAATACAGGTATTGGATCAAATTGAAAAGGTAACCACTTAGTATTCAGCGGATAAAAACATGTTTCATTTATATCACGTCAGTCTGTTGTAAATTGGACGTTTATACAGCTAAAGGAGTCATCAAACTTGTCTATGACTTCAATACATGTTGTATAAGATCCATTATTGTCGTATACAAGACAGAAAAATCTCACAATCTACCTGAAATCTCACAGTCTACCTTGTATTATATTTTCCTGTCACAATTTGTCTGGCACCTTTATGCAACATTTGGCGCAAAATGATGTCATAATCAAATTACCACATATCAAATAGTCTTTTTGAGGCATAATTTAAACCCACAAGGGAGGAAACTCTGTGAAACTGAAGCTACGAAAGAAATACGATCCAAATGCCACGACTAACGAAAGTCAGTCAAGTAAATAGGTCACAGTGACCTGCATTTCATATATTGGTGAAGTACATATGTACTCCTAACGAGAGGAAAACACATACGACCCTGAATAGGGATAAAACACAATCTTTACCTGAGGTTGTACAAAATAATGTCCCATGCTCTACTGACCGAGGTATCATGACAGTCCAGGTGGAAAACAGGTATTGTCTTTATAGACAGGTACACAGAACACAGGTATTGTCTAAATATAGACAGGTGTTGATAAACAAAAGTACATAGGCTATAGGCAATGGTATAGGTACAGATTATGTACAGGTGGAGACACAAAAGGTACACTATCAACACAGAGTTCTGTACATTATAGATTAATTCTTTACAGAGAGACATCAAAATTTTTCATTGAAAATGTCAATAAGATTAAGAAGATATAGAGAACGTATATATAAGATTATATCGGTGTAACATGACATGTATCATGGCCAGTGGACCTATCTAAAATACATACTATGTCTTCGTTAATAGAGAAAATCAACCATTTAATGATTTCTTTTTACAGTCTAATGTATTTCTACTGTTCCTATGAAAATGCCTGGCTATGTCCCAAGTTGTTCAGGCTCTCACTGACATGACAAGATCCTACTGCAGATGAAGTCTTCAAATTCACCATGAAATAGACAAATTTATCATCTGAATATCCCATAAATTATTCAAGTAAACTGACACGACAACACAATACTGCAGCGCATATGGATGACAAACTGTCACACTTCCTACAAACAACAATACAAACCAGAAAGCTTGTGTTGAATTTTAAATCCTCTGTCGGCCCATCTGCTATATTCACTTGCAGTGGAATGAACTTACACCGAGACTGTAAAAGGCTGCGATATTCCCCTTCACTAGGTTTCCACACAGATACCTAATAAGTTCCCCTCCAGTGATTCCGTCCCTCCACAACTTGTCAGTAAGGAACAACGATGACACTTACACTGTCCTGGCCTAAAGTCCTGGCCGATATATCCCAGGCTTTTTGTTCCCGGACTGAAGACTTGTACAAGGAAACTAAAGCATGCTAGTATGGTTCACCATCACTATGGCCACCTCCCTCAGCTTCCATATAATCAATACTACAGCAATGACTAACAGCTCCATCAGTGGCGGAGTGACCTTGACCTCCACATCATACAGTCTAACAACTTACAGGTGACATCATTACTTTTACCTCATAAATTTGCCCAAGGAAAAAAGATAAGAAAAATTAATTCAGTCACTTATAACAGATTGTACGTGTCTTGAAATGCGACGTTTATCTGATTGGCTAAGGAAATTAGAATGTTTAAATATTAGACCTCAAAATCTCAAAAATACTGTACTGTATTACCTTAATTCCTTTAGATTTTTTTATAAGAAGAAATACAAGAATTCAGATGTAAGAGATGAACCAAATCATCTAGGTCCTGGAGATGTTTTGCCACAGTGGGCCATCAGACTTTGCCAATAGACTACCTGGTCGAAACTCTTAGATTGTGCCTGTAGTCTACCTGGTCAAAACTCTTAGACTGTGACTGTAGTCTACCTGGTCAAAACTTTTAGATTGTGCCTTTAGTCTACCTGGTCGAAACTCTTAGACTGTGACTGTAGTCTACCTGGTCGAAACTCTTAGATTGTGCCTGTAGTCTACCTGGTCAAAACTGTTAGACTGTGACTGTAGTCTACCTAGTCAAAACTCTTAGACTGTGCTATAGTCTACCTGGTCGAAACTCTTAGACTGTGCCGGTAGTCTACCTGGTCAAAACTCATAGACTGTGCCTGTAGTCTACCTGGTCAAAACTCTTAGACTGTGACTGTAGTCTACCTAGTCAAAACTCTTAGACTGTGACTGTAGTCTACCTGGTCAAAACTCTTAGACTGTGACTGTAGTCTACCTGGTCAAAACTCTTAGACTGTGCTGTAGTCTACCTGGTCAAAACTCATAGACTGTGCTATAGACTACCTGGTCAAAACTCTTAGACTGTGCCTGTAGTCTACCTGGTCAAAACTTTTAGACTGTGTCTGTAGTCTACCTGGTCAAAACTCTTTGACTGTGCTATAGTCTACCTGGTCAAAACACTTAGACTGTGCTATAGTCTACCTGGTCGAAACTCTTAGACTGTGCCTGTAGTCTACCTGGTCAAAACTGTTAGACTGTGCTATAGTCTACCTGGTCGAAACTCTTAGACTGTGCTATAGTCTACCTGGTCAAAACACTTAGATTGTGCCTGTAGTCTACCTGGTCAAAACTCTTAGACTGTGACTGTAGTCTACCTGGTCAAAACTCTTAGACTGTGCTGTAGTCTACCTGGTCAAAACTCATAGACTGTGCTATAGTCTACCTGGTCAAAACTCTTAGACTGTGCCTGTAGTCTACCTGGTCAAAACTTTTAGACTGTGTCTGTAGTCTACCTGGTCAAAACTCTTAGACTGTGTCTGTAGTCTACCTGGTCAAAACACTTAGACTGTGCCTGTAGTCTACCTGGTCGAAACTCTTAGACTGTGCCTGTAGTCTACCTGGTCGAAACTCTTAGACTGTGCTATAGACTACCTGGTCGAAACTCTTAGGCTGTGCTATAGTCTACCTGGTCAAAACACTTTGACTGTGCCTGTAGTCTACCTGGTCAAAACTCTTAGACTGTGACTGTAGCCTACCTGGTCAAAACTCTTAGACTGTGCTATAGTTTACCTGGTCGAAACTCTTAGACTGTGCCTGTAGTCTACCTGGTCAAAACTCTTAGACTGTGTCTGTAGTCTACCTAGTCAAAACTCTTAGACTGTGCCTCTAGTCTACCTGGTCAAAGCTCTTAGACTGTGTCTGTAGTCTACCTGGTCAAAACTCTTAGACTGTGCCTCTAGTCTACCTGGTCAAAGCTCTTAGACTGTGCCTCTAGTCTACCTGGTCAAAACTCTTAGACTGTGCCTCTAGTCTACCTGGTCAAAACTTAGACTGTGTCTGTAGTCTACCTGGTCAAAACTCTTAGACTGGGTCATCACTAGGCTTTTTCTGAGACTTCAAAGTTGAGCTTCTCTGCAAATATTTTTCATTAAAAGCTTCATAATAGCCTCAAGTCTGATGAAAGTTAAAACAATACTACATTTGATTACCTCTTATATATTATTAAAACATAGTTAACAACCAACATCTGATTAATTCTAAATTAAACACACATTATATGGATCAAACTTTGGAATCAACCGTTCATATTTCAGATGGAGATTTAATTTTTTCGGCCGTGATTATAGACCTTATTTAAGGGTAAAACTTAATTATTTAAAGAGTAGCTAAAATTATACATTCCATGCTGTACTTCTGAAAGAAAGGTCTATAACTGATTTTCCGAAACTTGAAATTTTAAACCTGAACTATCTCGATCACGTAAATTACAAAGAGTTGGAAAATAATTACTGGTATTAATGTTATAAATCCATTTTAACTAATCATTAAATATTTTTTTATAAAACAATTTTGATGTAATATTAGAATGTTCATATATTATCAATTCACGTCAGTTTGAAATCAGACATGTAACATTAAGCATATCTACTGAACATATATGCACACAGGCTTTTAAATCATAACTTAATTCATTAAGAAAAGAAAGAAAACCTACAAAGCATTTTAATTATAATTCATTTGGAAAAATATTACAAAACATCTAAACTGAAGTCCATGTCGCCGCACTCTGCAGCACCGAAATATGCTCAAACACAGACATCAGACAACCAGATCAAATGTTCCATCAATTGATTTTTTCCAGTAAATTATACATTGATAGCGATCTTTAAGCCATGGTTCGCACACATGTGAATAAGCACAAGGCCTACAGCCCTACAGACTCAGTAATAAGGATATTAGTTCTATATTGATATGCTAATGAACATTCAGAAAGTATGTACCGTATTCTACCTAATAGGGGCACCTGTCCCTATAAGTACACCCCTACCTTAATTCAGTAAATGAGGATGGGTGGGCTAATTGAAACATATACAGAGTTCTCTACCTCCCTGATCTGTTAATATAATCTTTAGTGTTTCAACAAAAGGTTATGGATTGTTCTCTACATTTTATTTTTTTCCCACCAAGATTTCACATGGAAACTTTTCCCTGTACATGACTTTATCAAATGTGTTCCCGTTGTGTTTTTATAAGGGCACTGTCGCTCATTAGGTCAAATATGGTATCCAATAATGTATTCTTCAATGTGTTAGATATCAGCTGATACATAATGCTTCCCTTAGTCTTTAGCAAGTTAAATCATTTTTCAGTAAAGTTAAATTTTTGAAGAAAATATTGAAAATTACAATTAAAACATAAATTTGACCTAAGGATAATTTCATTACAGTATATAGTGTAACATTTCAATACACTACATTAAGGGGAATAATTAAGGGGCCTACAGGCCTTCATGGTCACCTGGGAGCTCTTCATCATCACAGCATCAACCAAATAATGTATAAAGGGAGATATCTAATAAATAGTAGGCCAACACGCTTTAACAGTCACATGACAGCTTGACATCATTACATTATCAAACAAATATTTCCAAGAGGCCCATTGCCCCCGTGTCACTTACTTGTCAATGGATTACATATAGTTTTTAGAATTCTCTGTACTAACGCTGATTAATAATGATGAAAGTAATTAGCATGCTAAAAAAAAAAATTCACATCAAAGCAAATAACTGTAATATATATTCAGCTAAACTTTGACAAAAGCAATTGCTTTAGAACTTTATGTATGATGGTCCGACTGAGTGATTCCAACTGAAAATGGGGGGTTGGACAGTGCAGTGGAAAACTGGTAATCCACCTGACTTTCACTTAGTCAATCTGGGTTCAATTCCCTGATCCAATGAGAAACAAAAGTATCACAGGTTATATACTATTTTGTATTCAAATAAGATTTGCATCACCTTAAGAATGGCTAGCTGGCATGCTATACTAAATTTCACCTTTCGCTTCAATGTTCAATTTTCTTAGAGTTCGAGGAAAACACGTACTTAAAGGTCTCCAACTCATCAAACATTACCTGATGTCATAATTATAAAGCTACCAAGTTTCAAAGAAATGGATAGAAAACTACAGAAGATCTCCAGATAAGATCAAAGTACTAGAAATGAACAAATGGCAATGAATTTTGCAAACATAATAGAATCAAAACTATTTTCAGTCAAACATAAGAACTTATGATTATAAATCCTGGCAAGTTTTAAAGAAAATCGGTTGAAAAATGTAGATATCCAGACAAAAATTAAATACTGAAATGAACAAAGGGCAATAAATTTTACAAAAATAGTTGACTGAATCAAAATTCTTTTTGGGCAAACAAATCTTCATATCATGATTATAAAGCCTACAAAAATTTCAAAATTCTGTCAAAAAATGAAGACGATCATCAGACAAAAGTCATATCTTGAAATGAATAAACAGTTATAACTTTTGCAAAACTAGACAAATCGAAATTCTTTTCAGGGACTTAATTACAACTTCATATCATCATTATGATATAAACCAAGTTTCAAAGAAATTGGTCAAAAAATTAGGAGATCGCTAGACAAACAGAAGCTTATGCTGAATGGACAGACAACGCCATAGGATACCATAATACATCTGTAAAATTTGCTGGGCGTATGAAAATATGGGGGTCACCTGCCCAACCATGTGGGTTTTCTCCGAGAACTCTGGTTTCCTCCCACATTAAGAACCCACACACACTTCCATCCGGGCCAATTGGAATAGTTAATATTAGTTGATAACTTGTTATGTTGTAAAATAAATAAAGCTTGATATGAGTTTATGTGGGTCGGAACGTTTTAACTGAGCAACTCATCTAGATGAAATCTACATATGCCAAACCATCTCATTTCATACCTTAATTTTCTATATGCGACGACCATATACATACATGGGAAAGTCAGGTTGAGACAAGCTCTTGTAATAAAGACAAACAAACGACTCATTAAACAACTTTCTGTATGGATTATATTGTATGACAATTCACTCAAGGTTTTTCACTCAACTTCATATCAAGCAGTGCAAAAAAAATTGCTAAAACTCTCGTTATTTCAATTTAAAATGCAATCCTTATCCATTAGCGATCTATTTATGTGTGGTTGTGTAATTAATACAATTCAAATACAATGGAGAAATAAGACAACAAGAAAATTTAATGTAGTTATCAAACATCAATTTTCTGTCCACTCCTATCACTTTTTATCTTTAGCTTTTATCTTTGAAATGTTCCCACAAGCAGTTATTTAACATTAGATGATTAGACATTTAATCTGAAATCAATGTCTGTATAATTATATTCGCCACTTCCCAAGGCATACAGAAGCTGTGTCTAAAACAAACGCACGAGAGACCATGCAGACAAACGCACGAAAGACCAGAACTGTGTAGGCCTTGCTGTCATTAGTGCTGGTATCCTCTACCACAACCTACAGACCTTATTTATAACTGAAGAATTTGAACGGCTTAATCAATTTATTTCAAACTGAATCGCAGTCAGTTAATTATCTCTGATGACATGACTTTAAAATCAATTTTCATGTCAAGTTTTTGCAAAGAATTAAATCAATGAAGTCGCACACTTCCAAGATCTCATAATGAATAATTTATTATGTATTGTGTATGGAATAGATTGGTAAAGCATATTTCACTAAATAAGCAAATCTGTAGGTTTCATTTAATGCAATCTGTTACTGAAAAATAATCATGACAACAGCTGTTTTAAACAGTAACGTTCTGGACGCTATATGAAATGAAATGAGACTTCATTGCTTACCAAGTACTCACTGCATGCTGCTTCTTTGCCTCTCAATTAATCAAAAGAATTTCTTTTGATGTTTATAAAAATATTACCCTTGTGACCTTGAATATATATGGGCAAGGTCACTTCTTTTGAAATCTTAATTGAGTGTAATACCAGAAACCTACAAGCCAAATATCTTGATTCCAAGGCTTTTGGTTAGTCAGAAGACGCTGTTAAAGTGTTTTAACAAATTTGACCCCTGTGACCTTGAATGAAGGTCATTGTAATTTCTTTTCAAAAACATTATCAAGATTCATCTCTTAAACCTATCAGCCATAAACCTTGATTCTAGAATTTAATAAGAAGAAGTCCTTTGCACTCTGTGACCTTCATTTTGCGTCAAAGTCATTTCTTTTTCCCAATCTTTGTCTGGTTTCATCCCAGGAACTTAACCTGCTTAATATCTTGATCCTATTCCTTGTGGTATTTGAGAAGTCATTTAATAGAAAAAAGTTGATTGCATACAGCTAAGGCAAGTGAGTTAAAATTATTACCTAGGCTTAGAATAAATTAAAATGAACAATATAGCTACAAATTCATGACTTATAACAGTGCTACCTGGTGCTGGAAATAGAGCAAACAGGCTAATGATGTTAACCACTAGGGATCAGGTTTACCTGCAGTAAACCGGTCACCTACCCTATAATTACCTCCCTTGACACAGAGAACTCTTCAGACTGACATTATGAAAGGCAACCAGTGGAAGCTAAACTGCCAACTCATGATTATAGACACATCTAAATCACTCGCGGTCATGTAGAACCTTTCTGAAAGATTAAGTAACCAATGAAAAATCACCGTCAGGAAAAGTATGATGACCCAGCTAAATACACATCTCTAAACTATTTTGATCCTGAGATTGTTTTAATGATTAATAGAAGGTTAAATCAGGTAATAACATGTTGCTATGGTAATATGGATCAGTCAATGTTAACTGAACCAAAGCTTTTTTTTTTTTTTTTTTTGACAAAGAATATAGCAATGCTTATTCATCAGAAAATATCATGGAAACAGTCCAACAGTGAATTAAGTATGGTTTATTTTGTTTAACATCCTATTAACAGCCAGGGTTTTAGCACCAAACCTGTTACAAAGTTATAGAACTCTTTCTGTTTTGACAAAAGTCATTTCTGCTGATGCAGAAAGAGTCATTTCCACAATGACCACGTTCAGTAAGAGGCCATGCATCTGTGTTATCAGACGACTTTGTGATTTCAATGAGAACTGGACCTGTCTTAAGAAACCACAGCCAACTGACCTATTTGAGAACTCCAGACAGAGATACAAGTTATCACTTTAAGTAGATTATGCAATGCTAAGTATATGCTAATTCTTCAGACATAACCCTGGACTATAAGGATAAAGCTGTCCCCTGAAACCACAGGAATATCCATGTTAATATGTTCTCGTCTGCATGCATAAATTAACATAACATTTTTATTTTATTAATATATAGAGAAAAACTGAACATATCAATGTGGCAATGTCTAAAAACATTATTTTACAATTAGCTTTACAAACGACCACCTCATCTACCTCACAAATTGTCACTGTCCCTTCTCTTATTAATTTGACAATAAGTCCATCCATGTCCACAGCAGCTCAGTGAAAATGCACAAATAAGTCATTGTCCTTCAGTAAGCCTGCCTCAGACATTGAGTGAAGATTATTTGTTGGCCCCTGGGCTTATTACAGAACAAAAGGTCCAGTAGGCCTGCATCGCTCACCTGGTATACTCTTCTTTGATGTAACTTGCTTCTGTACCTTTTGAGTTAATCAGAAGAACTGAAATGCTTAAACAAATATGACCAATGTGACCTTGATTACAGTTCAAGACAATTTTTTATGAAAACAATGTGCGGCTCCATCCAAGAAAGCTACACATGTTGATTTCAGGACTTTTAGTTAATCAGAAGAAGTTAGAACAAAGTTGACCTTTGTGACCCTGAATATGGATCAACGTCATTTATTTTTGCAAACTTTGTTGAGTGGAACCTTCGAGCCAAATACCATGATTCTAGGCCTTTTGGTTTGTGAGAAGTACGTCATTTGAATTCTTTAAGAAATTTAACCGATGTGACCTTGAATATCGATCAAGGTCATTTCTTTGCCGCAAACATTGTGAGGTGCCATCCAAGGAACCTGCCAGCCAAATATGATTATAGGCCTTAGGTTTATGAGAAGGCATTTGAATGTTGTTGTTTTTTTAACAAATTCGACCCCTATAACCTTAAATATAGGTCAAGGTGATTTCCTTTCAAATTTTTGTGAGATCCTATCCACGAAACCTGAAATACCAAATATCATGACTATAGGCTTGATAGGCGAGTTAATAAATATGATACACCTCTCGTTCAGTATATCCTTTTATCTTTAAGACATTAAAAGTAGATCCTGGCACACAGAGAACAGTCTGTTGTCAATTTAACAAGTCTATATGCTATAGCTAAGCTATTATGTCCATGTCAATTTAAATCTTTATCAACTGCAGTGTCCATATCAGATAGAATCTTGATCATCTTGAAAATGTTTGTAATCAAGGAAGGGATCAAGTGTCAGGGTGGTACAGATCAGTTAGCTATACAGACAGCACAATGGATTGCAGGTCTTCAGTAACAAAATACAACTCTTATTAGATATAGGTTGTCTGTCCTGCAACTGACATGTAATATGTTCTGTGTAGTCAAACATCGTTTAACAAGAAGTAAACACAATTAAACTGTCTGAATCACCATTCCATCAAGAATACAATCCAGAATTTCAATATACAACATGTATTGCTAATTATTTGCAACTTATAATCTACCAGGGGTATTTAAAGCTTACAAAATACAAATTAATCCTGATATAGATTAAACAACTTCAATGGGCTCCCAGGCCAACCCATACATTACATTATGTAAAGAACTGCATGTAGACTAATTCCCATCCAAGGTTATCCCCCTTGTTTGATAATCGGACAGATCTCTAAGAGATCAAAATTAAGTCTCATTTTAATTGTAATTTCAATATTCTAGAGACAGGTAGGCCAGTCTTTGTTTAAGCATCTGAGAAAATAAATCTTACCTGTATTGTTTCATTCATAATCCTGTGTAAGCCATCTTGGTCTGAACACTTTGTCATCACATTGTTATATCACCATCTAAGGTACTGAAATGAGGTGATAAATGTAGAATTATCATACTATATACTAGTTACCAGTGTATATATTCTTACAGAGTAGTTATTATTCATCTGGCATAATTGTCTATGGGGAGACTGCACATGTTTAAAATTCCAAGCCAAAAAGAATTTATTACATCAATAGGCCTCTGTTAAACAAACTGATATCTAACAATTGTAAAATTACATCACAGACATATTCCAATTGTAAACTACATCACTGATGCAATTGTAAAACTATATCACAAACACTTTACAACTGTAAAACTACATCATCGACACCTTACAACTGTAAAACTACATCATTGACACCTTACAATTGTAAAACTACATCACCAAAACCTTACAACTGTAAAACTACATCACCAAAACCTTACAACTGTAAAACTACATCATCGACACCTTACAATTGTAAAACTACATCATCGACACCTTACAATTGTAAAACTACATCATCGACACCTTACAATTGTAAAACTACATCACCGACACCTTACAATTGTAAAACTACATCATCGACATCTTACAATTGTAAAACTACATCACCGACATCTTACAACTGTAAAACTACATCATCGACACCTTACAATTGTAAAACTACATCATCGACACCTTACAACTGTAAAACTACATCATCGACACCTTACAATTGTAAAACTACATCACCGACACCTTACAACTGTAAAACTACATCACCGACACCTTACAATTGTAAAACTACATCACTGACACCTAACAACTGTAAAACTACATCACCGACACCTTACAATTGTAAAACTACATCACTGACACCTAACAACTGTAAAACTACATCATCGACACCTTACAACTTGTAAAACTACATCACCGACACCTTACAACTGTAAAACTACATCACTGACACCTTACAATTGTAAAACTACATCATTCGACACCTTACAATTGTAAAACTACATCACCGACACCTTACAACTGTAAAACTACATCACCGACACCTTACAATTGTAAAACTACATCACTGACACCTTACAATTGTAAAACTACATCACTGACACCTTACAATTGTAAAACTACATCACTGACACCTTACAATTGTAAAACTACATCACTGACACCTTACAATGGTAAAACTACATCACTGACACCTTACAATTGTAAAACTACATCACTGACACCTTACAATTGTAAAACTACATCTTCGACACCTTACAATTGTAAAACTACATCACTGACAACTTACAATTGTAAAACTACTTCACCGACACCTTACAACTGTAAAACTACATCACTGACACCTTACAATTGTAAAACTACATCTTCGACACCTTACAATTGTAAAACTACATCACTGACACCTTACAATTGTAAAACTACATCACCGACACCTTACAACTGTAAAACTACATCACCGACATCTTACAACTGTAAAACTACATCACTGACACTTTACAATTGTAAAACTACATTAATACCTAATAATTGTAAAACTACATAACTGACACCTTACAACTGTAAAACTACATCACCGACACCTAACAACTGTAAAACTACATCACTGACACCTTACAATTGTAAAACTACATCACTGACACCTTACAATTGTAAAACTACATCACCAATACCTTACAACTGTAAAACTACATCACCGACACCTTACAACTGTAAAACTACATCATCGACACCTTACAACTGTAAAACTACATCATCGACACCTTACAATTGTAAAACTACATCACTGACACCTTACAACTGTAAAACTTCATCACTGACACCTAACAACTGTAAAACTACATCACTGACACCTTACAACTGTAAAACAACATCACTGACACCTTACAACTGTAAAACTACATCATCGACACCTTACAATTGTAAAACTACATCACCGACACCTTACAATTGTAAAACTTCATCACTGACACCTTACAACTGTAAAACTACATCATCGACACCTTACAATTGTAAAACTACATCATCGACACCTTACAATTGTAAAACTACATCACCGACACCTTACAATTGTAAAACTTCATCACTGATACCTAACAGCTGTAAAACTACATCACTGACACCTTACAACTGTAAAACTACATCACTGACACCTTACAACTGTAAAACTACATCACTGACACCTTACAATTGTAAAACTACATCACTGACACCTTACAATTGTAAAACTACATCACTGAAACAATTGTATAACTATAACACTGATACCTTACAACTGTAAAACTACATCACTGACACCTTACAACTGTAAAACTACATCACTGACACCTTACAATTGTAAAACTACATCACCGACACCTTACAATTGTAAAACTACATCACTGACATCTTACAATTGTAAAACTACATCACTGAAACAATTGTATAACTATAACACTGATACCTTACAACTGTAAAATTACATATGTTAAAGCTGCTCTTTCTATGACTTAATTCTTCTTTGAAATTATTCACAATTAGTAAATATAGGTTAAGAATTTTCCTCTTTAACGAAGGAGGTTGAATTGGCAGGTGTGTCTGTGTGTTGACCTTTATTTCTTTTAATCAAGGTCATTGGTAGGTCTTTCCTCATACGAAGAATAGTATGATCTAGCAATAACAATTGAAATATAAGGTATGGTAAACAAGGGAAACTAAGACATCAAATTTAAGAAAAATCCATACATTTGTTTAAAGAAATAGTAATAACAAACTTCATCTTTCAAAATCCCAAGATGCCATAGCCAGCTGTGTGCCATTTTGTTTATCGGACCTTTTTCAAAATTGCACATACACAACTTCGGAACCCAATGGAACTTACATAGGAATTTTTATAACAACAGTTATCCTCTGTCAAAAATAATAAGAATTATTTAAGGATGGACAATGGTACTTTGAACAAATTTTAAAAAAATCTATGTAAAAAAATTGTTTACTGGCAAAGTTTTATATTAATCATCTTTGCATGAAGAGAACTATTGTGGGAGTCGGTAAGTCCATAAACAAGCCGAACAAGTTTCTGTTACACATGAGGGTTACAGAGTCTATCCAAAGGGAGTAGACGTTGGAACTAAAGAACCTCAATTCAACATCCAGGGTTTTCTTCTGTATTCTCTACATTACACTGACAGAAAAGTTTAGATAATTCAGCATTATGACAAAGCTTTAACAGGATATAGATTCACATCTTAGACCTCTTAATAATTAACATATACCAATATGATCATTAGAGTAATAATAGAGAAAAGATGCACAGATGACCAGAATTTAAGACACAAACCGATGGGCATCTGAACACTAGATGGACACCATGACCACTACCGATACACCCCTCCTTCATTCAATGAGGTCCTGGACCTCAAAGACACACAAAAACCAATTTTTAAGGGAAGACATGTGGATGTTTAACCATTTGAGCTACCTGGCCATCGTAGTACAGTTCCACCTAGTAATTGACAGAGTAAAGGAATAGATTATTTAATTAAAAACAAAAAATAATCAACATGCACAGAGCTCTGTACAATTACACAGAGTAAACATGTACATTATGTATAGTGATTATATAATCGCCAACTTTATGCACACCACATGCATCTGCCGACTGCAACAAAAGTGAACATGTCACCTGCCCAGGTAGAACAGATCCAGGTATGAATGTCTACCTGTAATCAGCCATGGCGTTTAACACAAATAAACCTGCAGTACAGCTGCAGCTAATGTGTATCTTTCAGACACACCAAGGTCATCTGTTTTCATAACAATAGCGAGCAAGAGGGTTTTTTGAGAAATTAATCTCTATTTTATGACAATCATTCAAGTATTCTATAATTTATTCAGAATTTATTGATAAAGCATGCCAATAACAACACCAAAGCAATAAATCAGCTTTATACAAACCACCATCTTGGAGATAGTCACAAATTAATTCATTCTTTATTTACAATCAAATTATAAATGGTGTAATATTGTTTAATATATATGTTACACCATTTAAAGTCAGTGTGTCTTCATGTCAATTCAGGTCAATTTCAGGTCAATTTCTTGACATGAATCGACTGATCTGCTCAGGTCGATTGGACCTGAAAATATTGACCTGAATTTGACCTGAACTGACCTGAAGACACTTTGTCTGTGTATGTAACAGGAGAAGAAAAATGCAACGTCCAGATAAGGAGTCATTCCAAGGACCTCCGCACTCTAGACAGACACTCTAATCATTTGATAGCCCAGGCCATTCCCTTCCAGTCCCCTACATTCATTCCTTCTTCATGGTTGACCTCACACCCTTCCAGTCCCCTACAGTCATCCCTCCTTCATGGTTGACCCCACATCCTTCCAGTCCCCTACATTCATCCCTCCTTCATGGTTGACCCCACACCCTTCCAGTCCCCTACATTCATTCCTTCTTCATGATTGACCCCACATCCTTCCAGTCCCCTACATTCATCCCTCCTTCATGGTTGACCCCACACCCTTCCAGTCCCCTATATTCATCCCTCCTTCATGGTTGACCCCACATCCTTCCAGTCCCCTACATTCATCCCTCCTTCATGGTTGACCCCACACCCTTCCAGTCCCCTACATTCATCCCTTCTTCATGGTTGACCCCACACCCTTCCAGTCCCCTACATTCATCCCTCCTTCATGGTTGACGCCACACCCTTCCAGTCCCCTACATTCATTCCTTCTTTATAGTTGACCCCACACCCTTCCAGTCCCCTATATTCATCCCTCCTTCATGATTGACCCCACACCCTTCAAATCCCCTACATTCATTCCTTCTTCATGATTGACCCCACATCCTTCCAGTCCCCTACATTCATCCCTTCTTCATGATTGACCCCACACATTCCAGTCCCCTATATTCATCCCTCCTTCATGGTTGACCCCACACCCTTACAGTCCCCTACATTCATCCCTCCTTCATGGTTGACCCCACACATTCCAGTCCCCTATATTCATCCCTCCTTCATGATTGACCCCACACCCTTCCAGTCCCCTATATTCATCCCTTCTTCATGGTTGACCCCACTTCCTTCCAGTCCCCTACATTCATCCCTCCTTCATGGTTGACCCCCATCCTTCCAATCCCCTATATTCATCTCTCCTTCATGGTTGACCCCCATCCTTCCAATCCCCTACATTCATCCTTCTTCATGATTGACCCCACACATTCCAGTCCCCTACATTCATCCCTTCTTCATGATTGACCCCACACATTCCAGTCACCTACATTCATCCCTTCTTCAAGGTTGACCCCATATCCTTCCAATCCCCTATATTCATCTGTCCTTCATGGTTGACCCCCATCCTTCCAATCCCCTATATTCATCCCTTCTTCAAGGTTGACCCCACACATTCCAGTCCCCTACATTCATCCCTCCTTCATGGTTGACCCCCATCCTTCCAATCCCCTATATTCATCCCTTCTTCAAGGTTGACCCCACACATTCCAGTCCCCTACATTCATCCCTCCTTCATGGTTGACCCCACATCCTTCCAGTCCCCTACATTCATCCCTCCTTCATGGTTGACCCCACACCCTTCCAGTCCCCTACATTCATCCCTCCTTCATGGTTGACCCCACATCCCTCCATTCCCCTACATTCATCCCTCCTTCATGGTTGACCCCACACCCTTCCAATCCCCTATATTCATCCTTCCTTCATGGTTGACCCCACATCCCTCCATTCCCCTTCATTCATCCCTCCTTCATGGTTGACCCCCATCCTTCCAATCCCCTATATTCATCCCTTCTTCAAGGTTGACCCCACACATTCCAGTCCCCTACATTCATCCCTCCTTCATGGTTGACCCCACATCCCTCCATTCCCCTACATTCATCCCTCCTTCATGGTTGACCTTCATCCTTTCAGTTGGAATATATATTATACCTGTTGTTGTTACAGTATCTTGTTCCATCACATGTAGTCGTAATAATTTGAGTTCTCTGGTGTCTGAGACCGACACTGTTTACCTTTAGATCGCTACATTGTGTTGTATAAAAATTTCCCTCTGTGCTGAATTAATGATGTATTTTTCTGTTCTTTTTTTTTGCAAAAAGTTTGATTAACTTCCATGGCCAGTAGCAGTGAGAAGTAGTCTTATTGAAGTAGCTTCAGTTACTGGTATAATGTTTAAGTCCAATTTAAAGTTAACTTAATTATGGGTTCCCAGTATCTTTGGATTTTAATTATGATGGAATGTCTTAATGAAAGGCTTATTGATTGAAAGAAGCTGAAAATATAAATTACTCGGCTACAGTTTACCACCTTATTTCGGTGAATTATCACTTGTTTAACGCCACGTTTCATTCATTAGTATACATAACATAATGTCAAGTGAATGTTCAGATGAACTCCCCTTTCAAGAAAGGAGATGACAGAAACATCAAGACATCTTGTAATTTCATGCTCTTAGAACACAATATCCTGCTTCTATTAATCACAAATGTCACAAAAAGTTTCAGTGATAAATTACAAATTAGGGTTATGTTTTGTTTCCGACATGAATGAATTTGATAAAAAAAAAAACAATGAAATGACAGTTTTGGAAGTCAACAATAAAGTAAATTACAATCATTGTGTGTGTTTGCTAACGGATGTTTTTCGATCAATATCCTTCAAATATATATGGATCACTTGGTAAAATGTTGAGATATATGTGATTTTAATACATTGCCTGACCCATCTCATTATGGGTATATATTTATCAGTGAAGCCATTCTCCAGAACAAATACGCCACTGAGGTATGAGCCGCATCCAATCAACCGTAAACTATACCTCTTTAATACAGTCAACGCCCCATAACTTATGTTTGACATGAAGAATTATACAATGTTGAATTTTTTCTAGTCAGTGATAGTTTTGCCTTGTTTGGCAGCCGAAAACAGGTTGTTTCTTCTAGCTAAAAAGTATGTTATTTTTCTAAAATGAAATAAAATCCAATTCCCAATTCGGGTTGTAAATTTCAGGTAAAAATAGCAGTTATACAGTGTATTTTTTGTTTGTTTAATGTCCTATTAACAGCCAGGGTCATTTAAGGACGTGCCAGGTTTTGGAGGTGGAGGAAAGCCGGAGTACACGGAGAAAAACCACCGACCTATGGTCAGTACCTGGCAACTGCCCCACGTAGGTTTCGATCTTGCAACCCAGAGGTGGAGGGCTGGTGATAAAGTGTCGGGACACCTTAACCACTCGGCCACCATCGTCCAATGTATTATTACACTCTGCCATAGGACCATGTTGAGGAGTGTACTCAGTGTAGCACAAAGTAGTACAGATATGCACCAATTGAATGGTTCTCATTTTCATCTTCCACTTTTTATTTTATTTGTCCATTATTTTGTCTTTATTCTCCTCGTCATCTTTGCACCCTATCCTGGTATTTATCTTTCTCTTACAATTTGTTTTCTTTCTTTATACTCCTAATATCTGGATAATCCTTGTAATTTTCATCCTCTTTTGTCATCTAGACCTTGTAATTTTCCTTCTCCTCTCTTGATCTACCGGTATCCTGTTTTTTATGTTGTAACTTTCATCCTCTTTCGTCATCTGTCATCCTTCCCAATTCTAATATCCTGATCTTCATTGTAACTTTCATCCTCTTCTGTCATCATTTATGAGTCTTTTTGCCATTCAAGTTTATACTCTCTATCCAACTTCTTGACAATATCATCTTCCTCCTCATCATTTTGTCATCTCCATTTTCAATCTGGTTAGGGCCAAAATATTTTTCCACATAATATATTGAAGTAACCAAAGGGGAATAAAGAAATTACCTTTGTCTAATACTCTTATTATAGAGTTCAGCTCTTTCTAAATTTAACGTTTGTTTCATCAATAAAGCACCTACCTGATGCCTGATACATCTAGCACTTAAACTTTGGATTTTTACTTTAGAAACAACAAACTTGTCAGACTGAGATTGGTCTCTAATAAATTGACTTTCATTCAGTCATTCTTGGTCTTAATAGCTTGTGGATCAATATCACAACCTTATGTCTCCTGGTTATTCAAACAAATTGTTTATGCTATTTTCAACATTTGACCCTGTGACCTAGAAAGAATGTCAAGGTCATTTATATGAACAAAGTTGACAGTTCTTCATCCCCGCACATCATTGGCTCAATATATTATGACTCTGGAGTTTTTAATTTAATGAAAAAAATTGTTTCAAGAATGAAGCTGATATTACATGGATTGTTGCCAGTTACTGGTATGCTGCATTATAAGATCAACTCATTTGTTCTTCAGAGTGTCAGAGTAAAACTGAATGGATGCCAGATCCAAGTAAACATAACTTAGGAAACACCTAGTGTTTCCACTTGACACTTGGGCATCTAATCACAGATAATATTTGGCAGTTGAAGGTGTGAGTATATAGAGATATATGTCCTAGACACAGTGACATACAGACAGATTAAATACAAACCTATTACACACTCTGACACGTGGGGGACTATAACAAGTAGTCTAACAGGTACTTATGATAACACTTTTACAGTTAACCTCTTCAAAGACGCAATACAGCATCAATTTACCTGTAATTAGATTGCACATGTTTATATACATGTATGTATAGAAGTTGTCACCGAATAAACCACCCTCAAGTGGTCATATACATTATAAATTAACCTCATTAAGCTTCCTAGTTACATTAGCAAACTATTGAAGTAGTGATATACACCATAAATTGTCCTGATCATGCTCCTTAGAGACAGTACAGGTAAACTATTGCTGTAGTTACTCTAATAAGCCACAATAAAGTGGTACTTATACACAATAAACTATCCTCATTAAGCTCCTAAGAGACAGTACAGGTAAACTGTTGTTGTAGTTACTCTAATACAAAATAAACTACCCTCATTAAGCTCCTTAGAGACAGTACAGGTAAACTGTTGTTGTAGTTACCGTGATAGACCAACCTCAAGCGGTAATACTGTGTACATACAATAAATAATCAGCTCCTTAAATAGATGTTTGGGAAAAGAATAAAATTTGATTAAAGCAAGATAATTAAGAACTGCAAAAGTGCCTGGCTATATACAGTATTTTGAAATGAAATATCAGGCCAGTTTCAATCTTTAATCCCCTTTTTAAGGCCTAGGTTCCATAGCATTTAATTTATGTGGTAATATCACAAATCAAACTGAGCAGGGCATTTTGGTTTAAAAGCCAGACATACAAATACAAGACTTTGACCTGGAATTGTTTCAACCTCCAGATACAATTGTATCAACTTATCAGTCATTTCAAGACAAATCCATATATTACTTGTTTACAGTGGAGTTTTTACATTGCAACATAGATCTAGTAAGTGGAGGTGATATTAAGAACTGTTGCTAGGTTACTGTCTACGACATGGCACTTTCTAAATTATCTTGATCAATGTTGGCAGCAAGTGAAGCTAAAACGTTCCTATAATGCTGGAAGCATAATTTAAACCTTGCAGACATTTTATTTGAGGTGGCCAATATATCCTATAGATATAGGAGTTCTACATGTGTGAACATTTCAGTATAGACGTCATAGACGAGAACAGAAGAGTGAAATAGGTGTATGTCAATGTCCAAGGACAATGGGGTAAAATAGGTGTCCATTGATGTCCAAGGACAATGGGGTGAAATAGGTGTCCATTAATGTCCAATGACAATGGGGTAAAATAGGTGTCCATTAATGTCCAAGGACAATGGGGTAAAATAGATGTCTGTTAATGTCCAAGGACAATGGGGTAAAATAGGTGTCCGTTAATGTCCAAGGACAATGGGGTAAAATAGATGTCTGTTAATGTCCAAGGACAATGGGGTAAAATAGATGTCTGTTAATGTCCAAGGACAATGGGGTAAAATAGGTGTCAATTAATGTCCAAGGACATTGGGGTAAAATTGACGTCTGTTAATGGCCAAGGACAATGGGGTAAAATAGATGTCTGTTAATGTCCAAGGACAATGGGGTAAAAAAGGTGTCCATTAATGTCCAAGGACAATGGGGTAAAATAGATGTCTGTTAATGTCCAAGGACAATGGGGTAAAATAGGTGTCCATTAATGTCCAAGGACAATGGGGTAAAATAGGTGTCCATTAATATCCAAGGACAATGGGGTAAAATAGATGTCTGTTAATGTCCAAGGACAATGGGGTAAAATAGGTGTCCATTAATATCCAAGGACAATGGGGTAAAATAGGTGTCTATAAATATCCAAAGACAATGGGGTAAAATAGATATAGTGTGTATGTTAATGTCCAAGGACAATGGGGTAAAATATATGTCCATAAATGTCCAAGGACAATGGGGTGAAATAGGTGTCCATTAATGTCCAAGGACAATGGGGTAAAATAGGTGTCCATAAATGTTCAAGAACAGTGGATAAAACAGACATACATATTTAAATGATGATTAATTTCTAACTAACCTTTTAATAAATTGCTTGAAATATATATAGACTTACCAATGGAAGATAAACCCACCCAAAACTAAATTTATCTGTACATTACATACAATATTCCTGTATTCTTTGCCGAAATTTCATTTATATCGAACAGGTGTTGAGCTTACAACCACTTTGCGTCTGTGACTCATAAAGTTCCTAGTTTGTAGATCCATTACCCATGCTGGGTTTGATGTTCCAAGGGAGCCTCATGATAACAACTCCCTCATCATCAACACATAAACTATGTTTCCCACTGAAAGACCTCTAGTTTTCTACAATGTTTATATGGAATTACCATTTCTGTATCTAAGAACTTTGGTCTAACCTTTTTTTACCATCTGAATGAGAATGACCCCAACAGCTGTACCACATTTCTTTAGCCATGGTAATAACCTTCTAACACCTAGCTAGCCTTTTAAAATTACTATAAGTCTGAACAGCTCTGTAAAACATATTCCCAGAATTCTTTGACTCATATCTATATCATCGATTATTATGAATATGTGTTCTCTATATAAACCAAGTTATGATAATTCAAAGACTTATCTAGAGTAAACAAATCATCATCATCATCATCATCATCATCAATCAACAAACAGTACGTAAACTTAGGTCCCAAATTTATATACTATAAGGCTACATTAGGGGCCGTGATGTAAATGTGTCCTCTATAAAATTAAACAAGTGCAATCAATGATTGCGAAAGCTCACTGGCGGCAGCAATCACACTATGCATTCATTTTTTATGTACATGTATGTATAAGCATGTCATTTTGAAATTGTACGCCACATAATATTGCTCCTAAACCTCTAATGGATGTATAAACCAAATAAGAAGGGTGTGGACTTACAAGCTTTTCAAAACTTACCCCAAAAATCTTTAAAGAGGGTTTTTGTGCCAAAACAATAAGTCCACTAAATGGTAAAATGCCAAAAAAAAAATCACAATTTTTCACAATAAGGATTTTTCAAGGCTGTAAACCTATTTTCAAGGCTTTTCAAGGCCCAGAATGAAATTCAAGGCTTTTCAAGGCCCAAAGTGAAATTCAAGGCTTTCCAAGGCCCAAAGTGATATTCAAGGCTTTCTCAAGGCCCGTGCTAACCCTGTTTCCAAAAACTGATCCCAAAAACTTTCAAGTTTTGTGGATAGTACGCTTCCACAAAACTTGAACTGACAGCATTAGCTCTCGGTTACTCGTAACCGGTGAGCTAAAAAGGTTCATACACAATGAGTTATACTACAAACAGAAAAGAAAAAGTGATCTTAATAGACAGGTTTTTGTTTTATACAGGTAATCCTTGATGTATTTCATTACCTTTATATATAGTTTAGGCTAAGTAATTGTTCCCTCAGACTCTCACAAATACAGTAGTTATTGGCTGATTTTGGCTGATTTCCTAAACGTGACTATCTTGCCAACTCCCTCTCCACATATCAAAATAAAACTGTAATGAATTACCTAACTAAACATTACCTGTTTTATAATATTTTTTCACATATACATATACATGCTCTGCCATAAGAAAAGTTGGGAGAACAAAAATCTAAACTTCAATTTACCACATGATATGAATAGGAAGCTCCATACGATAGCAGAATAATTTTATTAAAGGACAATTAAGTTGTAAACACATGAAGTTATCCTCAGGTAGTAGACATCTGACACTCGCTGTATTTTCCACATCACTTATCACCCTTAAGGAACACACAAAAGTCATTCATGCAGAAAAATGTTTATACTAGTGAAGAGAATACCTGTCACAAGAATAGAGTTACCTCCCTTGTGATACCTATTTTATATGCAAAGCTATAGGACACATCTTTATCTCTTGTTCCAGGTAGTATATATTGTATTATGCAGCAAAAAATGTAAAATAAAAAGTAATACATATAATATTCATGAGAAACTTCAAATCTCTGATGTTATACAAAAACAAGAGATCCCAGAGGGATCTTGGCGCCCACCATTGAATGATCTTTATAGGTTCCATGTCAGATTGATCTTTTCTCTACTTTTTCCTTCCTCTAAGTCTTACTAATCTGTGTAAATTCAGAATCAGCCCTCTAGTACTTTTCAAACAAGGTGAACCTATATATAAAATTTAAGATTTAGCTATAATGGCTGTCTGTCGGCCATGTTGTTTTCGGATTGGTCCCAAAATGCAATACCAGGGACCAAGGGGAACCTACATATGAAATTTTAGAAAAATCCCTTCAGTTCCTTCTGTAAAATAGCGATAACAAACATCAATTGTCAAAATCCAAGATGGCTGCCTGTCGGCCTCATTGTTTTCCGATTGGTCTCAAAATGTAATATGCATAACTAGGCACCAAGGGGAACCTATATATGAAATTTGACAAAGATCCCTTCATTAGTTTCTGAGAAATAGCGATAACAAACTTCAATTGTCAAAATCTAAGATGGCTGCCTGTCGGCCATGTTGTTTTCTGATTAGTCTCAAAATGCAACATGCATAACTAGGCACAGAGGGGAACCTTTAAATGAAATTTCAGAAAGATCCCTTCATTAGTTTCTGAGCAATAGCGATAACAAACTTCAATTGTCAAAATACAAGATGGCTGCCTGTCGGCCATGTTGTTTTCCGATTCGTCTCAAAATGTAATATGCATAACTAGGCACAGAGGGGAACCTACATATGAAATTTGAGAAAGATCCCATCATCGCTTTCTGAGAAATAGCGATAACAAACTTCAATTGTCAAAATCCAAGATGGCTGCCTGTCGGCCATGTTGTTTTCTGATTAGTCTGAAAATGCAACATGCAGAACTAGGCACAGAGGGGAACCTTTAAATGAAATTTCAGAAAGATCCCTTCATTAGTTTCTGAGAAATAGCGATAACAAACTTCAATTGTCAAAATCCAAGATGGCTGCCTGTCGGCCATGTTGTTTTCTGATTAGTCTCAAAATGCAATATGCATAACAAGGCACCGAGGGGAACCTACATATGAAATTTCAGAAAGATCCCTTCAGTACTTTTTGAGAAATAGCAATAACAAACTTCAATTGTCAAAATACAAGATGGCTGCCTGTCGGCCATGTTGTTTTCTGATTAGTCTCAAAATGCAATATGCATAACTAGGCACCGAGGGAAACCTACATATGAAATTTGAGAAAGATCCCATCATCGCTTTCTGAGAAATAGCGATAACAAACTTCAATTGTCAAAATCCAAGATGGCTGCCTGTCGGCCATGTTGTTTTCTGATTCGTTTCAAAATGTAATATGCATAACTAAGCACCGAGGGGAACCTACATATGAAATTTGAGAAAGATCCCATCATTGCTTTCTGAGAAATAGCGATAACAAACTTCAATTGTCAAAAACCAAGATGGCTGCCTGTCGGCCATGTTGTTTTCTGATTAGTCTCAAAATGCAATATGCATAACAAGGCACCGAGGGGAACCTACATATGAAATTTGAGAAAGATCCCTTCATCAGTTTCTGAAAAATAGCGATAACAATCTTCAATTGTCAAAATCCAAGATGGCTGCCTGTCGGCCATGTTGTTTTCCGATTAGTCTCAAAATGCAATATGCATAACTAGGCACCAAGGGGAACCTATATATGATATTTCAGAAAGATCCCTTCAGTCCTTTCTGAGAAATAGCGATAACAAACTTCAATTGTCAAAATCCAAGATGGCTGCCTTTCGGCCATGTTGTTTTCCAATTGGTCTCAAAATGCAATATGCATAACTAGGCACCAAGGGGAACCTTTAAATGAAATTTCAGAAAGATCCCTTCAATAGTTGCTGAGAAATAGCGATAACAAACTTCAATTGTCAAAATCCAAGATGGCCGCCTGTCGGCCATGTTGTTTTCCGATTGGTCTCAAAATGCAACATGCATAACTAGGCACCAAGGGGAACCTATATATGAAATTTGAGAAAGATCCCTTCAGTACTTTCTGAGAAATAGCGATAACAAGAATTGTTTACGGACGGAGGGACGGACGGAGGGACGGACGGAGGGACGGACGGACGGACCACGGACCACGGACGCAGGGCGATTTGAATAGCCCACCATCTGATGATGGTGGGCTAAAAATTGTGATTAAATAGCAACAAACTTTCAAGGAACACAAACTACAAAATGCAACAAAATACAGGAATTAGTTTAAACCTATAGATATTACTCACAGACAATGCCTGTAATAGTGTTGCTTTAATAATAAAATTTAGAGTTTTTCAATTAGAATAAGTCATAATTATATGTACTATACTACTATAAATAAATTTGCATCCATGCACATAGTGGGATAATTAATGTACGCATAATTGTTGAATATCATAATTTGCTGTAATTGATCAGTTACAAGTAAAGATTCATTAGCTTTACAGTCAGAAGGAAATACAACAACAAAATCTGAAATATTCCAAAGAAATCTGAAATTTAAAGGTGAGCAGCAATTTCTTGAGGAGGCCAGGGGCCAACAATTTGTGGTCTGTACACAGCTGCAAGCATGATAAGGCTCTAGATTTGTTGTTGAAGATCTGCCAGGTTCCATTCCTTAGTATATGTTATAAGTAGAAAGATATACATATGATGTTTCTGCTTCAAAATCATTATCTATGTTTAGATTAAAACTGCACATTGTATAAAAAGTCTAGTTTAGAGATAGGTTTTGCTATTTCCTGAGCAGTATGTCTTGATCTGACACACAGTGCTATAAACTTAAAAATAGCAGTTATTGTAGCCTTTAAAGAGGCCATTGTCTATTCCAATGTGTCTGCTAGAGATTGAACCAAAAACCTGTAGCCCACTAGATTTAATACTCTATCATATGAACTAGAGAAAAACTTTCCCTAGCATGGTCAGTAGGAAGTGGTTTACTTGCCTGATGCTCTAAAAAATTCACTTGGAGAAATTTTCTCATCTGATACTGTACTGAATGAACCATGAGAAATTTACTCATCGGATGCTCAATTGAAAGAGCCATGAGAAATGTACTCATTTGATGCTCTTCTGAATGAGTTAAGAAAAATTTACTCATTTGATGCTCTTCTGATTCTGAATGAGCCATGAGAAATTTACTCATCGGATGCTTCCCTGTTTGGGCTAAGAGAAATTCACTTGTCTGATGCTCCCCTGATTGAGCTAAGAGAAATTTACTCATCTGATGCTTCGCTGTTTGGGCTAAGAGAAATTCACTTGTTTGATGCTCAATTGAATGAGCCATGAGAAATTTACTCAATTGATGCTCTTCTGAATGAGTTCAGAGAAATTCACTTGCCTGATGCTCTATTGAGTGAGCCTGACTGAGCCATGGGAATTAATCCTCTGATACTGTACTAAATGAGCCATAAGAAATTTACTCATCGGATGCTCTTCGGAATGAGCCATGAGAAATTTACTCATTTGATGCTCTTCTGAATGAGCTAAGAGAAATTCACTTGTCTGATGGTCCCCTGATTGAGCTAAGAGAAATTTACTCATCTGCAGATGCTTCGCTGTTTGGGCTAAGAGAAATTCACCTGCCTGATGCTCAATTGAGTGACCCATGGGAATTAATCCTCTGATACTGTACTAAATGAGCCATAAGAAATTTACTCATCTGATGCTCAAATGAATGAGCCAATAGAAATGTATTCTTTGATGCTCTACTGAATTGGCTAACAGAAATTCACTTGTCTGACGGTCCCCTGAATGAGCTAAGAGAAATCCTTTACTCATCTGATCCTCTACTGAATGAGCTAAGAGAAAGTCTTCCAAGTGGTAGTAGCCAAGTACTTAGGAATTAGGAACCCCTTTTATTTTATCGGGGTTGATTATAATCCCGAGTGACTTATGTTGCTCTCTATCACGCATTGATTAGATCTTAATTCTGAATTAAACATAAATATCCATGTGAAAATATATGTCGAGTTAGCAGGAAAATGAGTCTCAAGTTGAATAAATGAATTTTAATAGTACCTTTGTTTTGTGGGTTTTTTTTTTTCAATATCATAAAAGGTATTGATGAGTGTTTACCGCCATTGGCTAACCTCATTATTATCGCACTCATATTTACATACAAATTTCAACATATATACAAAAATAAACATTTCTCCATAATATTCAAGGTAAAAAAAAGTTTCATACATTTTTTCTTTGTATGTTATATAGTTCTATTTATCAAAACAAACATTGCTATTGGGTAGATATATATTCCTGTCCTGTTTGAGGTCAAAAACTAATTAACTGAACGATTTACCCTGGTAAGCTCTACAATCTACATGAGCACAGTTTATTTTGAGCATTCCTTATTCTCACTCAGGCATGATGAGGTAAAAAACAAGCTGGTATCTAAATAATACACAATGAGAGGGTACCATACAGACACAGTATCAGGTTTACACTCTTTATATCTCCACTACCGGTCTGCTTATCTTGTCTACTGTTATGGAACAAGGGATTGAAATTCCTGACACAACCCATCGAGTTCATGTACAATTTCAACCTCAATTTGTATCCGAGATCAGAAACAGCAAATTTTTCTCCAAAATAGAGAAAGCTTTAATTCATAAATTAAAAACAAGAGATCCTCTAGCCTGTATATGTTACCTTAACAACGCTACCAATGAAACTGTGGCATTTACTGTGGAGTGTCTTAACATATAAAATCAGGGATCAAAGCAGGTTTTAGTGGATAAACCCTTTTTTAGGGGGAAAACAGGAGTGATCCTGGCATGTCCAGGGTAATTCAACCTGGTTCAGGAGGCCATCCCCAGGCCAGTGGTATATATTTCAAGACTTTTCATGCTGATTTTCTACAGAATTAGCATGCATTCCATGATTTTATACATGTAGTATATAATACATGATAAATTTGGTGATCTGGTTTTGATTTAACCTAGTTGAAAACAATTTGCAAATAAAGTTGTCAGGCCACAGACTCCAAAGTATTTAAGATTATTAGCAACATTACTGGAGGGGGGCTCCACTGGGGGGTGGGGGGAGGGGAGTGATTTACCCATAAAGTGTTAAAAATTAGAGCTGGATTAAACCCTGAATATGTCACATATCTGCATGCTAATTAAAAATTCCAATACGTTTTGGTCTCTATCTATGCTCCATCCTAAAAATTCCAGAAGACACATGCAAGAAGACAATTGATTGAGAATTTAACTCTTGCATTTCAGATAAATATATGGTCAACATTGTCCTTGGGCTTTAAAGAAGAATTGGGAGGAGCTATTTACTTATTACAAGCGTAAAAGTGGAGAGAATTGGTCACCATACTAGCTGAGGTGATTGGGAATTTCTCTTTAGCCAAGTGGTAGGATGCTTGCCTTGGGGGATAGAGGTTCCTAGTTGAAGCCCAGGCAGCCTCATCACTCCTTCCTATTACACATGCAGCACAGTCAAATATTGAAGAACTGCTATATTTCATAAACTATTAATATATAGTATTAAATACAAAGTAAATTCTTAATGCTGACAGCACTTGTTAGTTTTTGAGTAAACACCAGTTAAATGGGTCTCTGTTATATATATATATATATATATATAAGCTATTAAATGATTGTAATAGTACTAATACCCATTTTTTCAGCAAAGACATTTAAATAATTTTGTGATTCCTCTAATGTTCCAACTGAATGCCACATTGTTTTATCATTGTATTGGTTTCCAACACAATTCCTTAAGTATATGATTTAGATACAGACCAAAGACCCCAGCTGCCCATTACCAATGGTACATTCAGTATCTTAAGATGTGGATGATTGGACTCCTATTCAATACCACTTGTTGCATGTTATCACTGATCTCAGCTGGAAGGAAGAAACCTCGGCCAGGCTCTCAACATTAGCTTCTGAATCCACCTGGATGCCGGTTTACTAGGTAATGTTCTTATCTCAAAACCTAGGTATGAAAGATTACAAGACCAGTTCTCAATATGGAATTTGAAGCCGAAACTCGAACCCTTGGGTGTTGCTCTAATGATAAGGGCAGAAAAAATTATCCATCTGGAAGCCAGAAATTATCAAATCAAGCTACTGTAGTATGCAAAGGCTCCCATTTCCCAATACACAGCTACCCATGAATCCAGGTACAATACACAGCTACCCAATCCAGGTACAATACGCCGCTGCCTATTCCAGGTACATTTGTAATACACAGCTACCCAATCTAGGTACAATACACAGCTACCTAATCCAGGTACAATACACAGCTACCTATTCCAGGTACAATACACAGCTACCCAATCCAGGTACAATACACAGCTACCCAATCAAGGTACAATACACAGCTACCCAATCTAGGTACAATACACAGCTACCCAATCCAGGTACAATACACAGCTACCCAATCAAGGTACAATACACAGCTACCCAATCTAGGTACAATACACAGCTACCTAACCCAGGTACAATACACAGCTACCCAATCCAGGTACAATACACAGTACCCAATCCAGGTACAATACACATCTACACAATCTGATACAATACACAGCTACCCAATCCAGGTACAATACACAGCTACCCAATCTAGGTACAATACACAGCTACCCAATCCAGGTACAATACACAGCTACCCAATCTAGGTACAATACACAGCTACCCAATCCAGGTACAATACACAGCTATCTAACCCAGGTACAATGCACAGCTACCTAACCAAGGTACAATACACAGCTACCCAATCTAGGTACAATACACAGCTACTCAATCCAGGTACAATACACAGCTACCAAATCCAGGTACTGTACAATACACATCTACCCAATCTAGGTACAATACACAGCTACCCAATCTAAGGTACAATACACAGCTACCCAATCTAGGTAAAATACACCGCTACCCAATCCAGGTACTTTACAATACACAGCTGCCCAATCCAGGTACAATACACAGCTACCCAATCCAGGTACAATACAACATCTACTATGACAGTAGGCAGTATTATAACAGTTACTCATTGCTTACTTAATATCTAATAATTATGTTATGAGGAAATTAAGAATGAATACAATACACAGCTACCTCACCCAGGTACAATACACAGCTGCCCAATCCAGGTACAATACACAGCTACCTAACCCAGGTACAATACACAGCTACCTAATCCAGGTACAATACAACATCTACTATGACAGTAGGCAGTATTATAACAGTTACAGTACTCATTGCTTACTTAATATCTAATAATTATGTAATGAGGAAATTAAGAATGAAGAATTTTACCCAATTATTCTTTGAGCACGAGAAAATGAATATTTAGCGAGACCATTTTTAAGTGCAAAATGCACTTTAAAATTCGGTAACATCCAGCAAAATACAAATGTAGCATGTAATTTAAAATCTATAATCAACAAATTAAGTCGACAGTGCACAACATGCGTTATACAAACCATAAAAATTAATAAATTGTAAGCATTTATAAACTGGCTACATTCAGCGTACATTGACAAGATGTCAACAAGTCAAGATGATGTTTTGACAGAGCTAAGACGGTAATGACATTTTCTAACGTGAAGGTTTATGACGAATATCATGCAATGTCGGAATGTTTCGGCAATGAAAAATAACACCAATTCTCACACATGAAATAAAATCAAAATAAACTTAAAAGACGCTTTCATACCAACCTGCTATCTTCTCGAAGTACGCACGCACGTGGAAAGAGTTCTTCTCTGGAAAGTTATCAAAAGAAAGATAACTCTAATTTTGGCTGATTTTACGTCACTGTGTGCCTAAAAACGGAGATGGTCAAAATAAGGTGGCCCTTTGACTAATCTAGTTGCTTTTTTTCCTTTGAAAACTTATGAGTACTGTACTGTATACGTTACAAAAATCTTATCGCAATAACAATTATATTGATTTAACAACACAAATTCCCGTGCTCTTCCGTGAACAGAGGAAAGTTTAAAATTAATCTTCAGGAAATTTTAGCTTTTTTTCAAGAAACGTTGAAGTGTAATATTGAATATTATTATATACCTGTGACATGCTCGTGCTGACCCCTCATGTTCGATGGAATCCTCCTGATTTATTTATTTCATTTTTTTTTAACATCGTCATCGTCGTCGTCAGAATTGGAATTGGTAGACTCTCAGTGTGTATACATTTTTAGCTAATTAAAAATATCAACCTTTTCACGCACTTAGACTAACATCAGACCTATTGAACTCAGCTGAAAAATGTCCGTCTGCTTGGCGAAACTATCATCCTCACTGGTCCCAAATCGGAAATACTGGTCACTAAGGTGACTGATCGCGTGTCATTTCATTAGTGTTAGTGAAGACAGTGTTTTTGTTTACTTCTTCATGCCAATGAAAAAAGAGGAAACGTGACGTTATTTCTGTGCGAAATAAGAATAAACGTCACATACAACATCTATGGTTGGTATAACAGAGACCCTCCGGGTTCGATTCCTGTCGGTTCCCTTGCCGTTTTTTTTTTAATTCATAATGTAGATACTATAGATACTTAAATCGTACTAGAATAATGGTATATCTTCTTAGGAAAAAAAACAGCCCATGTATATTAGCAGTATCGAGTATGACCAAGCTCTCAGAATTAACAAATTCCATAGTGCATTAGGGTTCAGGCACCAACCATTTAAGGGAGGGGGGCTGTGGGTTTTTTTTATTGGACAGAAAAAAACAGTTTGTTTGTAAATTTGGAGCTAAAAACACGTTTGCTCCTTTAAGATTACAAAAAAGCTTGATTTAATATATTTAAAAGATTGAAAGAATCCAAAATTCAAAGCCCCCGAATACTAGGTCATAATTGTTTTCAATATCTAATACATGTGTAATTTGTGAATTTCTTCATATTAAATTATATATTCAAAATTATTGTGTGAAATCCATTCTTACAATTTAGCATAATAAAAGTGATTGTGACGTATTAAATTGTTGTTTGTTTCAATCTGCATATATAACAGCTAATATTGCTTATTTTATTAAACTTATTGATCACATCAAAAATACTTAATTATCTCCCTTTACTAAGTGGGCAATCAAGATATTTTGCTGATATTTGACATGCATTAGATCTGCATCCTTATCAATTAAAAGATGGACTGCTGTACAGGACGAATGATCAAATTTTATAAACTGATATAGATAGCAACGGGTGATGAAATCACTAATATTAACACTTTATTTTCAAAACGAATGAAATATTCACAATGCCATTGGAAATTTTTTTAAAAAATTGAAAAGTTCATTAAACTTTAACATAACAGATATGTACGGAAGCCGTGAGGGGACCTTTTGACTTTCGACTTTTGACTTTCGATTTTGAGTAAATATCGCGGGGGGAAAAAAACAATATTTCCAATTATGCCGTGGCTCGGCCTCCGTCCGTCCGTCAACTTTCCCATTTAAACAACTTCTTCTCAATAACCATGATATCTAGAGACCTAATATTTGGCCTGTAGCATGCTGGATGAAGGGTTATCAAGTGTGTTCAAATGAATGACCTTGACCGACATTCAAGGTCACAGGGATCGAATATTCTACAACCTTTAAACAATGAAGATACTCCGAGACATGATATTAGGCCAATAGTATGCTGGAATTAAGTACTAAAAGATGTATTAACATGAATAAACATACACGTGTAGCATACCTCTAACTGTGATATTAAAGATAGTGGTAATCAGCTTAGTATATGAGGAAATGATCTAGATCAACTTCAAAGTTGCTGTAGAGCGATACAGGCCCAATGGTCAATGGCGATCTTTTTTTTTTATATTGTATGATGTGGGTATTGGTGCGGAAGAGCATTAGGGCCATGAAGCAAAAAATTAAATTCATTTTTTCATGTTAATAACTCGAAATTTCGAGATAATGACTCGAAATTAGTCGAAATTTCGAGTTATTATCTCGAAATTTCGAGTTACTGAGTCGAAATTTCGAGTTATTTTCTCGAAATTTCGAGTAACTGAGTCAAAATTTCGAGTTATTATCTCGAAATTTCGAGTTACTAAGTCGAAATTTCGAGTTATTATCTCGAAATTTCGAGTTATTGAGTCGAAATTTCGAGTTAGTAAGTCGAAATTTCGAGTTATTAACACGAAAAATGAATTTATTTTTTTTGCTTCATGGCCCTAATGCTCTTCCGTAGATTTCCCATTCTTGTGTATATATATGTATGTGGGAGGCCACTTAAAAGGGGCCAAGAACTAAGAAGGCTTATAGTAAATTGATAGTGGAGGTAATAATGACTATAAGGAGGGGCCTTTCATCTATGTTTTCAGTCTTTGACAAATCACGGAATTACAAGTACAGATGCTATCGAAGACTTTGATTAAATGAATTTAACAATTCTGCTTAAAACTTCATAAAAGTTGAAAGATGGTCACACATGTACCTGTATATACACGTCATAATGTGGTAACCTAGACGTTGAATAAATGAATCGCCTGAAGATGGCCGTTAGGCCTGAAAACGTTAGCAAAACACAACAGTTGTCATGTTGAATTGATATTTTTCAACTACATGTATATATACATATACATACACTGCATTCCTCTTAATATCATGTCCTATTTGTCAGACAAAAACATGATATTTACAGTAGTGTGACATTAAGAGAAACATGTTTTTTTCACTAAATCTAGTGCATTACTAATCTCCATAACTAAAATTATTATTTCGAAATTTCGAGTTATTATCTCGAAATTTCGAGTTAGTAAGTCGAAATTTCGAGTTATTGAGTCGAAATTTCGAGTTATTAAGTCGAAATTTCGAGTTATTAACATGAAAAAATGAATTTAATTTATTTGCTTCATGGCCCTAATGCTCTTCCGTATATTGGTAATACTGTGTGATATAGAATTGTATGAGGATGATATTGTTGTTATATCATTATACGATGAGGATGATATTGTTGTTATATCATTGTACGATGAGGATGATATTGTTTGTTATATCATTGTACGATGAGGATGATATTGTTGTTATATCATTGTATGATGAGGATGATATTGTTTGTTATATCATTGTATGGTGAGGATGATATTGTTTGTTATATCATTGTACGATGAGGATGATATTGTGGTTATATCATTGTATGGTGAGGATGATATTGTTTGTTATATCATTGTACGATGAGGATGATATTGTTTGTTATATCATTGTACGATGAGGATGATATTGTTGTTATATCATTGTATGATGAGGATGATATTGTTTGTTATATCATTGTATGGTGAGGATGATATTGTTGTTATATCATTGTACGATGAGAATGATATTGTTTGTTATATCATTGTATGGTGAGGATGATATTGTTTGTTGTATCATTGTACGATGAGGATGATATTGTTGTTAGATCATTGTATGGTGAGGATGATATTGTTGTTATATCATTGTACGATGAGGATGATATTGTGGTTATATCATTGTATGGTGAGGATGATATTGTTTGTTATATCATTGTATGGTGAGGATGATATTGTTGTTATATCATCGTATGATGGGGATGATATTGTTTGTTATATCATTGTACGATGAGGATGATATTGTTATTATATCATTGTACGATGAGGATGATATTGTTTGTTATATCATTGTACGATGAGGATGATATTGTTATTATATCATTGTATGGTGAGGATGATATTGTTGTTGTATCATTGTATGGTGAGGATGATATTGTTTGTTATATCATTGTACGATGAGGATGATATTGTTATATCATTGTATGATGAGGATGATATTGTTTGTTATATCATTGTATGGTGAGGATGATATTGTTGTTATATCATTGTATGATGAGGATGATATTGTTGTTATATCATTGTATGATGAGGATGATATCGTTTGTTGTATCATTGTATGGTGAGGATGATATTGTGGTTATATCATTGTATGGTGAGGATGATATTGTTGTTATATCATTGTACGATGAGGATGATATTGTTGTTATATCATTGTACGATGAGGATGATATTGTTTGTTATATCATTGTATGGTGAGGATGATATTGTTGTTATATCATTGTACGATGAGGATGATATTGTTGTTATATCATTGTACGATGAGGATGATATTGTTTGTTATATCATTGTATGATGAGGATGATATTGTTGTTATACCATTGTACGGTGAGGATGATATTGTTGTTATATCATTGTATGATGAGGATGATATTGTTTGTTGTATCATTGTATGGTGAGGATGATATTGTTGTTATATCATTGTATGATGAGGATGATATTGTTGTTATATCATTGTACGATGAGGATGATATTGTTGTTATATCATTGTACGATGAGGATGATATTGTTGTTATATCATTGTATGGTGAGGATGATATTGTTTGTTATATCATTGTACGATGAGGATGATATTGTTGTTATATCATTGTATGGTGAGGATGATATTGTTTGTTGTATCATTGTATGGTGAGGATGATATTGTTGTTATATCATTGTATGATGAGGATAATATTGTTTGTTGTATCATTGTATGATGAGGATGATATTGTTGTTATATCATTGTATGATGAGGATGATATTGTTGTTATATCATTGTATGATGAGGATGATATTCACAAGAAGTAAAATATGTACACATCATCTTATCTTTTGTTGGTTTGTTAATGCATTTCTTTTTTTTTTATCTTTACCAAGAATGAACTTGAACGTAAAGCTGTATTTTAATCAATAATTATTTTTGCGCAGCTAGTAAAAGGAACATGACCAACGTTATGTTTCTTTATCCAATCAAATCACAAGGACAAATAATAAAACACTCCTTTACGTTAAGCATAGATGTTTGAAAGAATTGTCACCAAAGGACGATTCTCTCACAATTGTTAGTGATTGGGGTTTGTACCTTGCCAACACTCGTTCAATGTGTAAACGGTCATGTATGAATGGTATTATGACTGCCTAAGAATTGGGTAGTTATTTTGTCCTTAATTAAAATAAAAGTTTTTTCAAATCAATGTAGAGCATACTGGCCTGGTATGCTGAATTGCACATATTTATATTTCAATAAGGTAATCTGGCCCAGGGGACCATATGGTGATCTAATGATGTGGTTCGGTGTCCTTTGTCTGAGCAGTTTAATTTATCATTTCAATTGACTTCTTCTCAAGAACCGCTGAATCGATTTTAGCCAAATGTTCTAAAGAACCCTTGTGGTGTAGGTGTTCTATATTGTTAAGTGAGGTTTTTTGGGCATCAGATATTTTCAAAAAATCCTGTTGAGATTGAACAAACCTTTGATATATTACATGTTTTGTATGTCCTATATACATGTTTATGTGATTTTGTAGATTACATATTGTTAAAAACAGGCACTTGGGTTCATAAATACGGCCACGCCTATAGGTCAAAGTTCAGTATTAGGATGTAATGGAGGTTTGAAAAAAATTAAGAATTAGAAAAACAGACCTAAATATTTTGATATTTTATGTTCAAGTCTCTAAGTAAACGCAAAGCTTTTGTATTTCATATCTAATTTGCTTTATGTGTGCAGATTATTAGGTCACCAGAGACGAAGTATCAAGTGACCTATTCTATCGCCCATTGTCTGTCGTCCGTCGTGCGTCCGTAAACATGTTACCCCTGAACCAAATTCAATGACATTTTGCAGGAACCTCCAATGGCCAAAGATCAACCACAATTGTGAATTATATGGTCCCCAGCCCCAAGGGGATTGAGGGTGAAAAGTGGAGTATGCACATGCTGGCTTGACTATACCAAAACTACATAGTTTATGTTATGGACAAAACATTTAACGAAATGGCATAACTCTGTAACTTTGGGGCCGAGGGTCATGATTTTTAAATGTATCACACCGTCTCCTTGAAATGAGATATTGACATAAACTATAAAAGTTACGTCAAAGGGCCGCAAAAATAAAGTTGCATAGATCTGTACTCTACCGAGGGATGCAACATACGACCTCTTTGATATGAGTTGAACAGACATTTGGACTTTGGCCACGTATGAATTCATTGGACTGATGAAATACACAATTAGAGTATGCGAACACCGAAATATTAAAGCTGTGATGTTTCTCAATCTGAGTATTTTAGAACTTTGACTTTTGGGCTTGGCCATATGAACAAACCCAGGAACATGATTTTAACATTTTGTAAGAGGCCCATGGGCCATAAAAACGAAGGAGTACAAAGGAGGGCAACTAAACTTATCCCTGAACTGACATATCCATTATACCCGGAGAGACTATAATGCCTACCTACATAATCCTACAGAAGACAACCAGGAGATATGATAGCAGATATGACATGAAAGGTACATAGCCCCTCGTACATATATGACATTAGGCAAAAAGTACCAGAATCGAGTCATTTCGGTCTAACTACAACACTACAGCATAGTATTGTAACAAAAAGAATAGTCGAAATCGACATCGATCTTCGAATTTCGAACACAACTCGTACACGTTTGAAACCTTTGAGTACACATGCTGCCCTGATAATTTGTCTGATGAAGGTGACCATGTACTAGTTATCGAAAATTCATTATTATTGTACAGAATCAGACAGCCATGGTGTTTAATGATCTCTCTTTACCCTGGTAACCGAACTCTCCTTATTTTCCCCGTAATAAGCAACTCTATCCTGAACCGTTACCATGATAATCGACTATGGTCGTTTGTAGTGCTGGTAACCGACTCTCCTAATTTGTTACCATGGTAACTTACTCTCTAATTCGTTAACTGCCTGTCGTTATTTGTTACCCTGGTAACCGACTCTTTCTTTTGAACCGTTACCCTGGTAACCAACTCTCCTGATATGTTACTTTGGTAACCGACTCTCCTGATGTGTTACCTTGGTAACCGACTCTCCTGATGTGTTGCCTTGTTAACCAACTCTCCTGATGTGTAACCTTGGTAACCAACTCCTCTGACGTGTTGCCTTGGTAACCAACTCTCCTGATGTGTTACCTTGGTAACCAACTCTCCTGATGTGTTACCCCGGTAACCAACTCTCCTGGCGTGTTACCCCGGTAACCTACTCTCCTGATGTGTTACCCCGGTAACCAACTCTCCTGATGTGTTACCCCGGTAACCTACTCTCCTGATGTGTTACCCCGGTAACCGACTCTCCTGATGTGTTGCCTTGGTAATCAACTCTCCTGATGTGTTACCCTAGTAACCAACTCTCCTGACGTGTTGCCTTGGTAACCAACTCTCCTGGTGTATTGTCCTGGTTATAGACTCTCCTAATTCGTTACCCTTGTTAACGATGTGTGTATATGTTTCTATGGTATGGATGTCTAGATTTGTTACCCTGGTATCGACTAGATAAGTTACCGTGGTATGGACTGTCTGGATTTGTTACCGTGGTATGGACTGTCTGGATTTGTTACCGTGGTATGGACTATCTGGATTTGTTACCCTGGTATAGACTGTCTATATTTTTTTGTCCCTAGTATCGACTGTCTGGATTTGTTACCGTGGTATGGACTGTCTGGATTTGTTACCGTGGTATCGACAGTCTAGATTTGTTACCCTGGTATGGACTTTCTGGATTTGTTACCCTGGTATAGACTGTCTGGATTTGTTACCGTGGTATGGACTATCTGGATTTGTTACCCTGGTATGGACTATCTGGATTTGTTACCGTGGTATCGACTATCTGGATTTGTTACCGTGGTATGGACTGTCTGGATTGGTTTCCCTGGTATAGACTGTCTGGATTTGTTACCGTGGTATGGACTATCTGGATTTGTTACCCTGGTATGGACTATCTGGATTTGTTACCGTGGTATCGACTATCTGGATTTGTTACCGTGGTATGGACTGTCTGGATTGGTTTCCCTGGTATCGACTGTCTGGATTGGTTTCCCTGGTATCGACTGTCTGGATTTGTTACCGTGGTATGGACTGTCTGGATTTGTTACCGTGGTATCGACTATCTGGATTTGTTTCCCTAGTATCGACTGTCTGGATTTGTTACCGTGGTATCGACTGTCTGGATTTGTTACCGTGGTATCGACTGTCTGGATGTGTTACCGTGGTATCGACTGTCTGGATGTGTTACCCTGGTATCGACAGTCTGGATTTGTTTCCCTAGTATCGACTGTCTGGATTTGTTTCCCTAGTATCGACAGTCTGGATTTGTTACCCTGGTATCGACTGTCTGGATTTGTTACCGTGGTATGGACTGTCTGGATGTGTTACCCTGGTATCGACTGTCTGGATTTGTTTCCCTGGTATCGACTGTCTGGATTTGTTACCGTGGTATGGACTGTCTGGATTTGTTAGCCGTGGTATCGACTGTCTGGATTTGTTACAGTGGTATGGACTGTCTGGATTTGTTACCGTGGTATCGACTGTCTGGATTTGTTTCCCTGAGATCGACAGTCTGGATTTGTTACCGTGGTATGGACTTTCTGGATTTGTTACCGTGGTATCGACTATCTGGATTTGTTAGCGTGGTATCGACTGTCTGGATTTGTTCCCCTGGTATGGACTGTCTGGATTTGTTAGCGTGGTATGGACTGTCTGGATTTGTTAGCGTGGTATCGACTGTCTGGATTTGTTTCCCTGGTATCGACTGTCTGGATTTGTTTCCCTAGTATCGACTATCTGGATTTGTTACCGTGGTATCGACTGTCTGGATTTGTTACCGTGGTATCGGCTGTCTGGATTTGTTACCGTGGTATGTACTATCTGGATTTGTTTCCCTGGTATCGACAGTCTGGATTCGTTACCCTGGTATGGACTGTCTGGATGTGTTACCCTGCTGACTGATTTATTTAGATACTGTTTGGTTAGTTACACACATATTTTAACCGTCTGATCGTCTTTATTTGGTCTGTTCTCCACATTACCGAGCAATTTTTTAACGTTTTTATTTTTTACAGTGTTGACTGACTTCTGCATTTGTTATCAAAATAACCGTCTGTACCGAGTAACTTCCTGGTTTGGTAGCTAAGCAAACGGGATTGGCCACAATAATCAAGATATAAGATAAGTTTATCAGTAAATTATCAACAAAAAAACCCCAAATATGATTCGAAAAGTGCATGTTGTCACACAACGTCCACCGGCTGGAAGTATAGAGGAAATGGAAAGATGACTGTAAAGTAGTTCGTAGTAATTGTCAAAGGTTGTAAACTATTTAGATAACCCTGATGTATCTATGGATAGGGGACAGGAGATAGGGGTAGATATATGACTACTCAAGCCTTCTCATTTCCCACACTTTTGTTCCCTAGTATCACTGGACGAGAGAGATTATATGTGGAATGTGCCGTATCTATTACTAACTGTCTATGGTGGTATTTATAGGTGTGATTGTGTACAATTCTTCACTAATTTGTCGGCACGCAAAGTCTCCAATGCCACTAAACTCTGCTTTTTTGAAGTTCGTTATATTGGGGCTCGATGACCAGCTATCGTGTCCAGCTGACTGGTGACACTAAAGCTGCAGTCAAAACGTATCACGTAAATTCTTGCTATTAAAAAAACCACCGATAACTTTACATCAAAAATGTTGTTTTTAGATGATGTTCGTGTGTATAACAAAGATAAAGGATCTTGATTTTCATTTGTGTGTATTAGGCAATTGGTCTTTCTATAACATTGTAAACTTTATTTTCAAAAACCAGTTTGCAGGTATCATTTACACCCTTTAACTATTTTAACGAAACATCCTGGATGGCTATCAGACACCGACAGGTAAGCGCTAGTTGACATATAAACGAGGTAGCTGCTGCTCTGTACAGTACAGTTGGGTCCTTCACCAGACCATGGTCGTGTTTGTGTTACTCATTGTCGGCCTTAGTGGCGTGGTCAGTTTGACCTTGCACGACCTCTACCCGTACCCATACGACAATGTAACAACAACAGATGACCAGCTTTTACAGCCTAATGATGATGGAAGTTCGTCCCAAATCCTGTTTTCGTTTCCATATTTCAACAACACCCAAACCTCGGCTTACGTAAGTAAATCATTATCGATACTGCTTCCTTAATCATTGCTTATTAAAAGTGCATTTTGGGGGTATTACACCACCCGATCTGGTTTTGACATTTCCTTCGACCTGTTTTGTTTTTCCTTAGTCGTCTCCTAGGTATTAACACTTTAGGGCTTTATAATCACTGATTAGTCCTAGAAGGAGGACACAATTGTAAGATGCCTAATAGAATTTGTATTGAAATGTGCTAATATTATATGTGTGTTTTGTGAAACCCTTTGTTGACACGCTTTAGAATTCAGCACATTATCTGTAAAGGTTGACTCTCAGATAACAACATTGAGTTTGAATTTAAATCCGACCAAGAGCGATTATGATTACATAGTTCAGGAACCCGCTAAAACAATATATCGGGGGAAAAGTTTCGGCTATCGTTGATGAGGCAAAGACGCTTACCCTCAAGGAACATTTGCTTTTCTTTTTAAATGTTATTTATGTAAAATATGTTGTTCGTATCTTGTCTACGTTTCCCTTTTCCTTTCCCTAAAGTGAAATGACTTATTGTCGGATGGGCTGCATCAACTCTCATCTGGCGCTGGCACAGGGCCCGATAGGTTGTTATTTAGCATGGTTTAATATGGACGTAAACGACATTATAGGTAGTTACATAAACATTTGATTAAATTGCCACACACTCTCTTTGACGTTTTCTTTATTGAAGGTGAACACGAATGGAGATATCACATTTGGAAGATCATTAAGTACATATACCCCATCTGCGTTTCCACTTAGTAATAACTTTATGATGGTAGCTGTATTTTGGACTGACATTATTACGACTTATGTAGGAGAAATCTGGTACAAGCTCAGTTCAAGCCAAGACCTCATGAACCGAGCAGGTACAGACATACAATCAGGATTTTCGGATCAAAACGACTTCAGTCCATCACTGGTGTTCATTGTGACGTGGAGTGAGGTACCGTATTTTGGAGCTTCAGGAGACGATCTACTCTTGGTAAGATTTGACATTTGATCCCGAATGTCATCTTTCTGGATTTTGATGTCATACTCAGATATTAAAGTTGTATACTATATACGCAATACAACACAAAATTTACTTTTTTCCGTTCACTCTATACATTAAATAGCCTTATAGGATTAAAAAAACAAGAGGTCCAATTGGCATGGATCGCTTACCTGGTATTCACTTGTTTAATGATTTTCTGTCTTTCATTTAATTAAAATAGCTTGATTTCAGGCCTTTCAGTTAAACAGAAGACTTCCATATCTTTGACAAATCTGACCTCTGTGACCTTGAATACGGTTCAAGATAATTTCTTTATGCAAAGATTGTTGGCTCCAACCCAGGAATCTACCAGTCAAATATTATGATTCTATGCAGAAGAAGTCGTTGAAAGTTTGTTTTTTCATATGGGTCAAGATAATTTCTTCTCGCCAATTTCGTCGGGTTTTATCCCAGGAACCTGAGTCAAATATCATGATTCTATGCCATTTACTTAACCACAAGAAATTGCTCGAAGATTTCAATAAATTTGTCCCTGTGACCTTAAATATAGGTAAAGATTATTGTTACTCGCACATTTTGTCGGACATCTTATTCATAGCAACAACATATCAACCTATCAGTCAAATGCCATGAGTCTAGAGCTTTGGTTTATGCAAAAAAGTCGTCTGAATGTGTGTGTTTTTTTGTTTTCTGTTTTGCTTTGTTTTTTGTTTTTGTTTTTATATATATATAATAATTTTAATTTTACCCCTGTGACCTTGAATATGAGTCCAGATAATTTCTTCTCACAAGCATACCGGGTTCCATGCTATGAACATACAAACAAAATATCGTGATTGTATGTCTTTTTGTTAATCAGAAGAAGTCGTTTCAATATTTTAATAAATTCGACAACAGTGACCTTCAATATGTGTTGAGGTCATGTCTTCCCCAGGAATGAACATTTTGGTTAACCAGAAGAATTCATTTAAGTATTTTAACAAACCTACCCCTTTGACCTTGAATATGGGTCAAGGTCATTTTTCATATTGTCATATTCATAGTAACATCTTATCGGCCAAATATCATGATTTTAGGCCTTTTTGTTAACTATGAAAAAGTGCTTTAGAGGTTTTTAAGAAATTTGAACCCTGTGATGTTAAACATAGGTTAACGTCATTTTTTGTCGAGCTCTATCCTAGAAACCTACCAGCCAAATATTAGGATTCTAGGCTTGGTTTTTGAGAGGAAGTTGTTTAATGGAGAACTTGACGACAGACAGACGGCCGACGGACGCCGCACCACGGTTAAATATCACTTGGCCTTTCGAGATAAAATGATCCATATACAAAGGAAATCTAAAACATCAAAGACATAAAACAATATGTTTACAGGATAATTAGACATTAAGTCATTTTTGACTGGTGATATCGGTGTATTTCATAAAGTGTAGGTAATGCTATTGGCATTCCAACCTGTCTTGCAGATGGCATAATACACTCGGTTCGTTCGATGGAGTAACACGACATTCTGAACAAACATAGATTTGATCAAAGTACATTTGTAATTATTTTGAGCAATTTTGCTATATTTTGGAATATTATTTGCCCGTAATATGTTGAAAAGTATTCTATTTCCATGTCGGTCATTTCGGTATACAAAGGTCCTATATTTTCCTATGTTTTGTACGGTAACAATAATAGGAAATCGGACGAGGACTTGATCCTTTGTTTTTGGTTAATGCAGGAAAAGTAAATTCTCATTCTCTCTCTCTCGATACAGAGAAATACTTTTCAGATCGTGCTTACCACTGATGGTACAAAATCCTTTGTCATGTTCCATTACCTGAAACTAGACTGGGCTAGCAATGCAATGGTAAGCTAAAACCCTTGTATTCAATATGTTATTAGTGAATACTGTTTGTGCATAGGAGGCTTGGTATACAATTTCAGCCCACGGTCGATACCGTGTATTGTATGTGTACATATACATGTATATGATACCGTGAGTTTGCAAATTTTGACACGCTTTTAATATTTTTAAACAGTAAAGCGATGTCACCGTAATGAATAAGTGACGTCACCAATTATATATCGCCCCTTCAATGTAGTGGCATCGCCTTACTAAGTTCTCAAAATCATGTTCTATAAGGTTGGATTTAACGCTGGAGATGGGGTAAACAGCTACACTATTAACGGGTCCCTCTCTGCTGATGTGACCAACCTAGTCAATAGATCAAATGTTGGGGTTCCTGGCAAGTTCCTCTTCCGCGTCGACGGTGACACAATACAACCAGCTGATCAAAACTTGACAAATAATAACAATAATACAGGTATGTACCTCCACAAAAACCGTCGTTGTTAAAGGGATCTTCAGTAGGGAGTGTTGTACAATTACGAAATCTAAACGCTAGCACAATTTCTGAAATATAACCGACAATTTGACGTTATTGGTTTGGATTACAGGAATGTATAATGATTAGTTTAACATGGCAATTAATTTCTTACATGTTTATTGTTCATTCAGTTCTGTACAATGTGTGGCATTTTGATGTTAAAGTAAGTCACCACAGTAAATTGTACGATAATTGTTGGGGTCACTGTCAGGTTAAGATATCTGATACAACTTTCAGCACTTACCAATATTTGAATTTTTTCCCCAATTACCGAGGAAAACCTCAAGATTGATTGAATATACATGTATGATATATATGAGAAGCTCTTTGGTATTTACTAGGGCGATTTCTTTTCTGATAATAATATTCGTCCTTTTTAAGAGTTTTAAATTAGGACACTTATTTTAGGACACTTATTTTGATAATCAGGTATCTTTCTTTTTGCAAAACATTTTAAATGTGTATATCATGATATTATACAGTTGTATCTTACACATTTATAACGATTACATATATTTTGTATTAATTGTATATGCTATGTGACCAAAGATAACTATGTTTTGTAATAATTGTATATTCTATGTGACCAAAGATAAATATGTTTTGAAATAATTGTATATGCTATGTGACCAAAGATAAATATGTTTTGAAATAATTGTATATTCTATATATGACCAAAGATAAATGTTTAGTAATACATTATATATCATTTGAGAAGAAAACTAAATAATTATATGCTTTGCAATACATTGTATAAACATGTGCTTATAACCAATCATAATTATATCTTTTGCAATATATTGTATATATTATAAATAGTATAACAAATGACAATAACATATTCTTTGCTATACTATTATGTATTATTTTTTCATTATCCTATATCAGACAAATATGTTAATTGATCAATGATGAATATGTGAAAAGGAAATGTAATAGATTACTACAATTGTATATTTATCTATTTCCGCTTAAGATACCATACTTTTCTCAATTTATTAAACTTCATGATTTATTCGCTTTTGTTGGAATGCTTAAACATAATTTGATACTATTTGCGGATGGTTAAATTGGTTTTGATGACGGCATATACAAGGTGAGTGTTATTTTTTTCATTTTTTGTAAGACACGTTTTGCTCATTTGCCCGTGAAGGACGGTAAGTACATCTTTACGATATAAAAGTATTACATAATTATAAATGTATATATACTTTTGATAATTATTACATATACAGGTATAGATACTTTTTATAATTATTACATATACAGGTATATATACGTTTTATAATTATTACATATAGTTGTATATATACTTATTATTTTATCATATAAGATCGTTTCAAACGTTATTTTCTGACACAAGGAACTATGCTATTTTTATATTTGGTTTTAATGTTATATTGTGTTCTATTTTCTACCCTTCATATTACATTTATTCTATCAGATCTTATTTCAAACGTCACTTCTTCTACAAGGAAATATCATGTTTTAATGTTTATTTATATGTTGATGTTTTGATTATTGGTTTGCTTAGAAATACATGATTGAAGAAAATATTAACATGTTGAAGATATTTATATCAAATATATATATGATTATATATTATCTAATAATTAATTATTGAAATTCTAATTACAATTTTGACAGTAGCAGTGACTCAATAACACTGTCGAATAACTTAATGTGATATTCTTTCCACAAGATTAAAACTTAATTAAAACTATTATTCTAAGACAACAGATTTTTTTAAATACAAAAGTGTGTTTGATAATGACGTTGTGTTTTGTATTTGAGATATTCCGTAAACTTCTAGGTGAGTGGTGATGTTTCTCAATTTATTGTGTACATCGTTTATGAGCCCTAATTTGTAGTAAAGTATATCCTAATGTAGTAACATACATCAAACTCTTTGTAATACATATTTGCGGAGAGGGCTTTTATAAGTTGTTAAAAAGTTGTGTCCAACCAATTGTGTTTAACCAATAAAATACGTTCAAATCAAATCAATATATATAACAACTTAAGGATAATGTTGATAATATCGTTATAACTAATAAAACCTTTGTACGTGTATTTGGTGTGAATTTTAAATGCATAACTTTATTTTATCTTTTTATTTTCAAAGGCTGCCGTGCCTGCCTAACGTACATGGATTTTGAATTATGATGGTAAGATACACCTCCATGCATGTGGAACAATGATCGATATTACTAATCTACACAAACGTTTATACAATATTATAACAAAAAAAACCGTTTTATATTATCTGAACCATTCCTGTTTATCATTAAATTTCGCCTTATATCATCTTTATAAAAAAATAAAATAAAAAATAGTAATTCAAACAAAATATATTTGTTATATTACTATTTTATTAAAAGTAATTCTGTTTACAGGAACAGTGTAATGCAAGTCACGTGATGTAAATTTAATTGCATATGTTGTATTTATGGATAAGAGCTCGTAAGTATATGAACTTGTCTCTTATCAGACAATACAAGACGCTTAAATGAAATAATGATCATAAAAATTAAAATAAAGTGGAGAAAGTACAGTGTCTTAAGCACACCTTTCAAAATGTAAATATTGCAGTTGTAGCAAGGCGATACACGAAAGACAACTTGTACAAAAATTATTTTTCATGAATGACAATCGAGGTTCAATTAATTAATCCATGTAAATAAAGGAAAAGACCACACGCAGTTGTAATTGTAATGAACAGTTATGAATTATATTAATTAGCAAGTATCTGAAGAAAGATAACTCCGAAATTTTGAGTAAAATATAATATTTGTTTTTTTATCACTAGTGATCAGTGATCAGTGAAAAAAAAATAACAACAAAACAAAATAATAAGTAAGTAAATAGATAAAGGCGTGTATAATAAAAGCCTACATGCAGGTAGACTGGTAATTATCAATTAAGAATTATGTAAATTAGCAAGTATCTGAAGTGAGATAACTCCTTCCGAAACTTTCATTAAAATAAAATAATTGTTAAGAACAGCACCATACCACAGCTGTTGGACTGTGATTAACATTGCCCTACTTGATTTCAGATTGCGGTACGGAAGATTTTCCCTGGCTGTTGATATTGTGACGATGTCCATTCGAATTGTTTGATGGGAGATAACTGGACAATGCCATGTTATGGTGTCATGTTTGTGTAATTAAAGTGTTGCTGGAATGTAAAATATCACGTCTTTGTTGAGTTTTAGACCAATACCTCTGTGATGTCTAGTCGCGTGCGCTTTGCAAATGCTACTTCTTGAATATCCAACAATGGTTATGAAATATTGGATTCATTGAACAATTTTTTTAATAAACGAGTTATTTAGGGGTTTCATATGAACATTGCCGTCCTCAACTAACTATAGCTGCTGATAGCACGTTAAACAATACAAAACCACACCAATTAATTCAATATAACATAAATACGACCACCAGATAGTGGTCGAAAGCTACCCGTGAGTAGAATCTATTTGTTGAGTGACATTGTAAAAAGATTTCATTTATTATAAATACGACAAGTTAGACTAAATTGAAGACATGAATCAGGAAATACTATTACAATGCATTTGAATGTTTCTATCGACGTCCACTGAAGACACTTTTTTCTTCTTCTGATACTGTAGCGTGACGTCATGTATCACGTGACAGAGTACCGCCATATATATAAATGTCTACATTGGGTTTTTGGTTTGGGTTATTGCACTTCCTCGTATAGTTATTGAAATTTCTTTCCGTCTATTCGAGTTTACATCTGTCACCTCTTCATAATCGACACTTTAGAGCAAATGTATTGTCATTAATGTGTTTCCAAAGTGACAATTTATGCTCATTTGTGACTCATTATACGGGCGAGAAACATCATGGTTGTTGTTCGAAGGCTTTAACAAATTGGACCCCTTTGTTATTCAATATAGGTCAAGGTCATTTTTATTCGCACACATTGTCGGGCTTTATATTCGTAGTAACAACCTATTAGCCAAATATCATTACTCCAGGGTTTTTGGTATGGGAGAAGTCGTTTAAAACAATTGACCTTTATGACCTAGAATATAGGAATAGGTCATTTCTTTCCCCAGCAACTACCAACCAAACATCCGGATTCTTGGTTCTTTGCTTATACATGTTTTAACAAATTTGACCCCTGTGACACTGAACATGGGCTAAGGTAGTTAAAGTATTTCAGCAAATTTTGTGGGACGGTATCCCTGGAACCGACAAGCCAAGTATCATGATGTCTTTTAGTTAACCAGAAGACATGTTTTAATCAATTTGACCCCTGTGGCCTTTGGGGCAAGGTCATATTCTTTCGCAAACTTGTAGGAGTTCTTTCAGAAGAACTTTCCATCCAAATATCATGGTTATTTGCCTTTTGGTTTGTGAGAAGAATTTGTTTGGACATTTTAACAAATATGTCACCCGTGACCTTTAATGTGTCCAGGTCATTTTTTTCGCAAAACTTGGTGGCACTCTTTCCCTGCAAATTACCAGTCAAAATTTCATTAGTTTACACATTTTGTTTGTGAGAAGAAATTGTTTGAATGTTTCACAAATTTGCCCCCAGCGACCTTGAATATGTGCGGAGGAAATTTCATTCGCAAACTTTGTGGGGCTCTTGTCCAGGAACCTGCTAACCAAAAGGATGCTATTTCTTTAGGTTAACCAGAAGAAGTCGTTTCAATGTTTTAACAAATTTGACTTAGTGACCTTGAAATGTGCCCAGGTTATTTTTTTTTCACAAATGTTGTGGTTTGGTTTATTGTATTTAACGTCCTTTTAGCAGCCAGAGTCATTTAAGGACGTGCCAGGTTTTAGAGGTGGAGGAAAGCCGAAGAAAAACTACCGACCAGCTGCCCCACGCGGATTTCGAACTCGCGCCCCAGAGGTGGAGAGTAGTGACAAATTGTCGGAACACCTTAACCACTCTGTCCACCGCGGTGGAGGTCTTTCAAAGAAATTTACACAGGCTAAATATCATGATTCTTTGTCATTTGATTACCCAGTCATAATTTATAGTTGTAACTAATTTCTAATGTTTTTTTTTTAAAATACATCTGTCACGTTGAATATGTGTCAAGGTAACTTCTTTTCATCGTAACAACATATCAGCCAAATATCGTGCTTCTATTTAGGAACGTAAGGCATAATTAGAAATATATGTAGAGCGAGTGATTTGAAATGACTCTCCTTCAAGACATTGTCGGCGAAAATTCGAAACATGAGTTAAGCGAAACCATTTGCAATTAATGTATTGTATCTATCCCTCTCAAATTCGTTACACGTGTAACCGACTTTCCTTATTTGTTACCTGACAACGAACTCTTTCTTCTGGACCGTTACCCTGGTTACCGACTCTACTCATTACCCTGTAAACATATTCTATGGTTTAATTTGTTACCCTGCTAACCGACTCACCTGATGTGTTACCCTGGTTAACATCTTCGGTTTGTTAACCTTTTTTCTCGTTTTTGTTTTGGTTTCATCTTTTGGATTTGTTATCCTCGTAAAGGTGTCCGTTTTTGACGTGTTGATTTGTTTCACTGGCTACGACTGTCTGGACTTTTTACCCTGCTGAACGATTGATTTAAATACTCTGTGGTTAGTAACACAAATAACCAAGTTTGTTGACGTTATGATTTTTTGCTATCAAGATAACCGTCTGTATCGAGTCACTTCCTGGATATGATGTCCACCAGCTGGGTATATAGAGGAAACAGGAAGTATGACTGTAAAGGATGGTGTCGTTATTGTCGTAAAGGTTGTTAACTGGTAAGATAACCTTGAGATATAGATAGATAGGGGATAGGGGTAGATGACTATTCAGACCTTCTGGTTTGCTTTGATATTGATCCTAGTATTTCATTTTTTTAAATACAAAACAAATATACAATAGGATTGGATATATCAGGCTTAGCATATGTAAGTATTCTCGTATCAACCGGTTTAGATGGACTTGGCATGTTAACAGAGATAGACAAAATTCATATTTTATGTACAGGTTTAATTAATCTTATTACTATACAATTTAATGACAATAGGGGACGAACAATTGAAATGGTTAACATATAAATTACGCAACACACACGTACATACGACACACCAACAAGCATATAGAACAATCATACAACCAAGTTCTTAATTTTTCATGACATTTGTTGTATCGCCGGACGAAAGAGTTTAAATGTGGAAGTTATCGTATCTTTTACTAAAATAGTGTATTATTCATTGGTGTGTTTTTGTTAAATAATTATCTAAATTGTCGGCATATATATACCTTTAACGTGTGTTGATTTTTCAGTTCATTTTATTGATATGTCTGTCACTCCTTATCACTGTTCTGTTCACAATTCTTTGTTGATATTCAATGGCGTTTGCTAACCTATTGCACACTTCCTTTCTGGTAGCGAAAAGCATGCTTCCACCATATGTACTTAGCACGTTTATAAGTCCATGACCGATTATAGACTAATTCATAGTGAAAGGTCTGGAACTCCTCCGCCTGCAAAAAATGGTCAATTTCATTCAAAGTGTAATCAAGACCAGAAAAGATTTTTCAATGGCGATAGTCTTAATTAAAAGTTAAGATAGTAACCTTTCACATGCCACCAATAAATCATACCTCAATAGTCTATTTATTTCACACGAATCTTCGAAACTCTGAAAAGTGATAGTTTTCTTTAGTCGGACACGATCAAGAACATTTTTTCAAACGAAAATGTCTATTCGCTACACAGAAAACGTGACGGTCTACAACTACAGTCGGTGTTAACACCTTAACTACGTCCGAATTACCTCAGAACCGACGATATATTTCCCGCCCAAAAAGTGTGTGTGAACTACCTGATGACGTACATTCCTACCCCTGTAACAGGGGCATGGAAACGCCAAAGTTCCAAATCAGCAGGGACCTTTTTACCAGAGATATTGTGTATCCAAGAGGTCACTAAAGATACTAAATGTTGAATGAAAGAACATTCATAAAACAGGTGTGGAATGACTTCAATACTATCACAAAACGTGCATGTGCATCCAGTAATTAACCGGTAGAATATCATGAACAATTTTAAACACAACATCCCTACAGTGGGTATATAAAAACTTGTTAGAAACATTAAGGAAAACTCACCCGAAGTCTACTGATGGAAAAATTCTGACGACACGTGGTGCCTTTGTTACAATGGAGAACAACTTCAAAACAAATCTTTAGTGGTTGACATCTCAAAATTACCATATGAAAAATCATGTTTATATATCGTAAACAGTTTAAAAATACATGTATAAAAAGGAGGAAACCAGTCACTATGAGGAAAATTGTTATTAAAAGTATAAAAATTACGAAACTCTATGGACGGCCAATACATTGTAAAATACCTCCACTTCAGACTGCTCGCAGACAAACCTTTGACAATGTTTTAAATATTGACAATAGCAAGTCCACCACTAGTAGGACACATCAGACACGCATTTAACGTCATTTAACGCTGTCCGGGTAGTTACGGTGTCCTGTTTCAAATTACGAGCCTTGTACAGCATTTAGAATGATAATTTCGAATGACTATACCTTATTTTGCACGCTTGAAACACGTTGACATAATGTCAAAAGCCGAACGTTCATTATCATGGTCTATCGGACAAGCAATACATTTCCTGTGGGTAAGGTGAATAACTTGCTCTTCTAGAAAGAAATCAAGACCAAAAACCTCAGAACGATCTTGTATAAGTTAAGTCGCGTTGCGGTAACACGGCTGTTTTGGGATGATCATTGCGACAAGGGGCGATGTTTTTATGACGGCATGTGGAGATAATGTATATATATATTTAGACATTAAATCACAGTTGTAGTTATAAAAGTTCTAATACATTTGAATTAAATAAAATAAAAGGCGGACTAGTAACGATTATCACTGTACTCAGTGCGGGGTCAGAGTTCAGGAGCTGAACTATTAGGGAGCTTTGTTCATTTCGTGACAGCGTTGGTAGTGCAAACCTATTTATTTAAATATACATTAATTCACACATTCCATCGAAGATCAGACAGCGGGTACATATGTAATATCAAAATTTGTACATTTGCAAATTAGATTTCCGTGTCTATCTGCGTTCAGAAAGCTATGTTTCATCATATTCAATAACATTCCTTAGCATACGTATAGTAACGTTCACTATACGTTTCAAAGGAAAACACGTTTTTTTAAAAAAAAAAAATTAATTCATTTCTGCATCTTACCAACTCGCAGAGAGTGAGGGAAAATTCCAATGCTGTATGTATTTTGTACTTCATGCGCATACACAACTCCGGACCAGATCTTTTGGTGAATGTTTTACTATTTATTTTAAGATAACAATCACAAATATGTAAATCAAGACTTCGCCCAGGCTTCCGGTTGAAAGTAGTTCTTTATAGGAATGGCACCAAAGGGAGTATGGTGGGCTAGATCAGACCTTAGAAAATAATTTAAACGTTACCATGCTCAAATTTTACATCATATTTACTTAGTAAATGAGCAATTTAAATATGTAAATGAGATATTAACTCCAATTTTCACTATTCCCTCATTCACTACATGTACGCTTAACGGTAGATGATTTAGACGCTTATTTTGATAGAGAGAATCAGATTAATTTTTTCGATAAGTTTTATTCAATTTGTGTCTTGTGAAATACACACGTTTGAAATGTGTTTTTGGTTATCGGGGATATTTAATGCAATGGACAGAAAAAGAGAGGATTACGGATTCGATATCCAACTTATCCCCTGACACAGGAATAGTTGTCTGAACTGGTGTATTCAACAAGGAATGTGAAAAGATACTTTTTTTTGCCATTATGGCCATGATGTCAAAAGTTTATTTAACTTAAGTTCAAAAGATTTTATTTACCTTAAGGTCAAAAGATTTTTTAACCTTAAAGTAAATAATTTATTTTGCCATTATGGCCACAATAAATCTCGCTCGTAATATTAAATGATTTGATAAAGTCTAAATATTGAATATAATTTTCTACACACTTTTCAATGTTGAAGTTAAATGTTTCCTTTTCCATTGATTATATAAAACTGCATCCGCCCCCATTTTTCTTTCGTAAAATTCAAATATGACGAACAGAGGAAACTGTACGCATGCCCAGTGCAGAGGACGATTCGTTTTTTTCCTACAAGGGGTGCGTCAATATTTTTTTTTTTTTTTTTTTTTACCTTAAGGTCAAAAGATTTGACCATAGTGTAAAAAGATTTTATATTATGTGTCTCACTCCTTAAGGTAAAAAAAGTGGACATAATGTCAAAAAGTCGTTTTTGCCATTACCTAACCGATCTTTTTTTTACTTTAAGGTCAAAAGTTTTTGCCATTTTGTAGGATTTAACCTTTTTTTTCCCTTAAGGTCAAAAGATTTTATTTGACCTTAAGTATTTTATGACAGAATGGCGTGCCATACTAAAATGAAAATAGCTATCAAAATGGCTGAATCAGTTTAGATTTGTCCTCCACATTTTTACTCTCAAATCTGTCAAAATGTAAGTTATTTGAGTAATACATAATACAAAAAAATATGAAATATTATGAAGCGAATCTTAGAAGGTTGATATTTGTTGACTTGCACACTGTATGTAGATGTGAAGATAGTAAAGTAGATGTACGGATGTCTTTATACTTATAAACTAACAGACACGATCTGTCAAACGTCAAATATCACAGTAGCGGTTTGAGTATGTCCCCTGAATCGTTGGCAAATTTCTGAATTACAAGATTAGTGCTGCTTTGTTTAATTAATCAATAAACCAGTTAAATAAAAAAGTAACAATTCAATTTGTTTATTTCATCAATCCAACATCAATATAAATGGTAAAATTCAAATAGTTAACAAATAATTTAAATAAATCGCCAGTATAACAACATAAAAAATTTAATGAATTTATGTCATTTTCAGTCAAATTAATGCTTTCTTCAGTTCCAAATACCAATACAATACAGTAAAACTATTCACAGTTAGGAATTGTATTCACAATATATTCAAAACAGGGCGATTCCTATCAGAACAGACTGAAACTTCGCGGACTGTCTGAGGTGTTAGATCCTCCTCCAAAATTCATGGAGAAACTTGATTCTTTTGTGTTGTTGTTTTGACTTGAGTTGTCTACACCTCCCCCGAATAGTGACATAAGGGTATCCCCACCCTTGTCTGTGCCAAAGTTGAAGGAGAAGCTTGTCTCTTGTTCCTGACCCTCTAGATTCGGAGAAGTCTGGTCACCACCCCCAAACAGTGACATGAGGCTTTCGCCGCCACGAGATGAGTGTTTTTCTGGAAGCAAGGAGTTCATAATATATGTTATTCTTTATCATAAAAATGATTATAATTTAGAAAAATAAAAAATAATGGATTAAACTATCCAAAAAGCATTATAAATGTACTGGCATGCATAAATAGCCTTGGTAGTTAAATTTAATTCAACCTTTAACTCCAGTGGGACCTTAAAATGTTAGATATACAGACCCATTGTACATAACATATGACCTTTCCATGCTTGTGTTGTGAGTGTTTGTGAAGGAACATATTTCATTTATTGCATTGATATCTTGTGTTGGTCTTATGTTTTCGTAATGCTTTGTGTTTCAAGGTATTGTAACCGTTTTATCTGTTGTTTTGGTGTAATATTTGTTTTGGTGTAATATTTGTTATGGTGTTGTTCATTATTTCGGTATAGGGTATTGTTTTGTTGTGATTGATGTTGAATTTAAACTTGTGATATGCTCATGTTGTGGGTTGCTGTGATGGTATTGTGTTGATGTATATTGTAACTTTGGCAGAATGGGTGTTAACGGTTAACATTACCTGTAGAATCTGTTCCCCCAATGCCAAACAGATTATTTGACTTGTCACTCCCAAACAAAGTCATAGGCTGTCCAGTCTCAAAACCACCAGTATTTCCCTCTACAAAGAAGTTTGAAGCCTGAAAAAGAAAATGTCTAAATCCTTCAGCTTTTTACATTCATTCTTAATTTAAGCTGACAGTTAAACCTATATGTGATTTTCTTAAGATTGGGCATTTTGCCATTGTACTCCATTTCAGAAAGTTACAGCTATTTTACATCAGTGTTTGCTGTGTTACCTTGCTTTCAAAAGACCACTATACCGAGGCAGATTTCAGTCCTTGCCACACTGACATTTTAGCATCATTCCAAAGAGCACTGGAACGGCAGGACTTTATAGGCTCACCAAGAGGCAGATTAAAGGCCTTCCCCTCATGTTGCCATAGCTGTGCGTTATCGACAGTTAAGCGAACCAAGTGTTCATTAGTCTACAACCATCTATTAGCTTTAAAGTTGCAAGTTAAATCTAAGTTCAATGAGTTATGTAATTCTGTTGCTAAGTTGACAACATGCCAAAACCGTAACTATCCAAACCTTTGCCAGTACAACTGTATATCAGCTGAAGTTAAATCTTAAGTTCAGTGAATTGTATGATTACTTGCTGTGATGACAACTTGGAAAAACTGTTGACTAGATGCTTTAGAGGAACTGGATGAGTAAATATATAAAACTGGAGAGCACAGGTCATCTTATTGTAGGCTTAGGCTAACAAGTGGTAGGAGATGGAAGGTCACCAGTTAGAGTCTCAGAGTGGGTAGTGTATTTTTAATTACTCCATTGAATCTGTTGACCACTCAAAGAGGGGCCGCGGTGGCCAAGTGGTTAAGGTGTCCCGACACTTTATCACTAGCCCTCCACCACTGGGTTGCGAGTTCGAAACCTACATGGGGCAGTTGCCAGGTACTGACCGTAGGCCGGTGGTTTTTCTCCGGGTACTCCGGCTTTCCTCCACCTCCAAAACCTGGCACGTCCTTAAATGACCATGGCTGTTAATAGGACGTTAAACAAAAAACAAACAAAAAAACAAACTCAAAGTATAATATATAGGAGATTGAGAGGCTTCCTTAGACCCAAAGAACCCGAGTTGCAGTTGTCTTTGGTAGCGAAGACTTTGTGAAGAAAGGAGTAGTGTAAACGAAGAGAGACCAGTTACCTTACTAACTCAGGATAGCAGGAACTTCCCTTTAGCTTAGTGGTGGGACTTCCTCTCAGAGAGCAAAAGGTCGCTAGTCCAAGCACCAACACAGGAAGAGTTTATTTTCTATTATTTATTCCTATTATAGATATTGGTAGCTGGGTACCAGTTGTTCAGTTTGTTGACCCCTCTATCTAAAACCATAACATTTTCCCTCTCCATCTACAATGGTGCCCATGAAGAACACTTTTTTGTCTAGAGGAATACAAGAACCTATCTGGTATGTTTATTTTACAGATAAAGAGTCTAAAGTCTTGTCAAAAAGAAAATGTTTAGTGACAAAAAAAACTCAGTAGATGTATAGAATACCCAAGATAGGAGCAATTTCCATCTGGCCTCATACAATCTTTCCTCTCCTAGCTGTTATATATATACACATGTACTTGTTCAAATTTCAACTCCTAGTGAAAAACTTATTAACCAGAGTCAGTCGTTTACTAGTTCAAAATTTGTGGTAAATTTGTGGTATTGCAGCAGGAGTGAGATATTATTTTTAAGAGATTACATCTGTAATTTTTATTCTTAAACATTGAAGAAATTCCATGTTTCAGGTTCCATTACAAAAATTCTAATTGAGAAAAAATCATTAAAAACTATTTTATATTATCAAATATTTATTTGATTTTTCTTACCTCTCCTATGAAAGGGTTGAGGAAACTGCCAATGCTGTCCTGTGTATCATTCTGTTAACATAATGGAGAAATTAAATATCATCAATAAGCTGTAATCTGTTAAGATTGAAAACACCATCAGACAGACTTAAATTCATTTCTGTTCAGAATGAATAGGTTTTCAGAGTATCATGTTTTAGATTGAGATGTATGGTAGATTAGCGTGGTAGGTTTTGATTGTAAATAGTGTACATAATTTATAGTGATATAAGGTCACATTCTAGCTTCACATTATAGGGATTTCCCTTTATTTTGATTGGTAGAGTGGCGGACTAGCAGGCCGAGGGTTGCAGATTTGATCGACGGTGGAGGCACACTACTCATTTTCCCGTTACTGTAGTCTGTAGTATACACACAAAATGCAGATTCAAGGATTGTAAAAGATTGAGAAAAAAAGAAAAGTCTGGTATATCTAGTTCCACCATGGTCTCTGTTTAGTAAGCTATTAAATACAGGCAAGTTAATAAATTTCATTCCCTTAATGCCAAAATGTCTGTCTGTGGATTTTTAACTTCAATAATTTTCTTTGAGCTAATATCAGGCAGAGGCTCATTCACTTTCCCCATGTTCCACCTGCCACATATAAGTTTGAGTGATACATATTAAAATCATTTCAACATTTATGAAATTCTGTGTCAAAATCTCTCTGGTTATGAAATCTTAATTACAATATGATATGTACCTGTTTTTCTGAGAACATTGAGCGTGAAGAGTAAGACATAGGTCCAGGAGACTTGGAAAGAAGCTTGAGTTTTTGCTGATGTTTCTCAAAATCAAAGGGACTAATGTCCATTCCATCATTACCTACAAAAGGATCATGTACAAGATTAATTCACAAGTGTCAACATCCAGGAAAGGAGCTATGATATGGTGCTACATCTGGAATGGATAATTTACAATCCGAACGGGATGTTTCTTGTATCTCTGTCCATATGGTGTTGTAATAAACACCAAATTTCAATTACACTGGATAATGTACGGTTTATATTATATTCCCCCCAGGCAAAACGATTATTCCTTAAATACAACTTGATAACTATTAAATTCAATTTATAACATAACAGGAGCCAGGAAATTCAAATTCATTAATTGAAAAAAAATTATAACAAAACCTTTGAGACATTGGCAATAGAGACTAAATAGGTAAACATGGGGGGGGGGGGGGGGGGGGGGGGGATTTATGCTAGATATGTGATATCCATATCCCATTAGGCTGCGAAAATTTGCGCCACGTATTGTTTTGTGATGTGTGCGGTATTAATGAAAAAGGTGAAAAAGAAATATTTATGGAAATACCCCCCACCCTTACAATTTATCTATTAAAATCATGAAAATAGACCCCTGCAGAATAAACTTAGTTTACTATATACTTTCCATGTATCTTTTCTTAATTTTCATATTTTCACTTATTTTGATGTATACATTCATAACTGCTGATTTTCTTTTCTTTACTATACACATACAGACACGAACAAGCTTAGTAGACTTGTTCATATTGAAAATTTAGAAAAAACAAAAACAAAAAAACCCAAACCTTTCTTGAATGAAGGTGGTGTTTGCGGACAATGTTGTCCCATGTTTGTTTCTGGTGGCTGAGAAGAATAGACAACAGCATCATCTGTAAGTAATGTAATACATGTATTAGTTACCCAATAAAGACAAAAATGTGATGAGTTGTTCTATTAAAATGAAAAAAGATGCAAGATTCTGGAGGCTGCATGGAGGAACAAACATTTTATCTCATAGTAGAGGCATAATCTACCTGGAAATTGAGTAGAAAAAAAGAATGCTCTATTTTAGACAATGAACACTCTTAACTTGAAGGAGTAGATAAAGGCAAATTTTAATTTGGAATACAATGGTAAAAGGTGTTGTATATTTTAGCAGGAGAAAGGGATAATTTGTGTATAATGTACCAGATGGAATCATAGTTAATAACACAGAAGGTAAAGTATGGTATGGTATACCAGGAGGTACAGCAGATAGATAAAATTTCAATAATTCATGTCTTTTGTCAAAATTGTGAGTCCAACTACTAATTGTAAAGTGGGAGAGTTGGAAAATAATGCTTTACCTGAGGAAGTGGATGTTGAGACATTTTCACCCTTTTGTGTCAAAATCATTTGGCTCTGAGGAGGTGCTCTCTGTGTTAATGATGTTTGACTTAAGTGTTCAGCTGGTGCTTGATAATTGGTTGCAGTTCTTGGTGTCAACATTTTATCCGAGTTTGGAGTCTGTGGGGATGACATTTGGTTGATATTGGAAGCTTTTGGGGCAGACATTGGATTCAAATTAGGAGTCCTAGGTGCTGACATTTGGTTGATGCTTGAAGCTCTTGGTGCAGATATTTGATTTAGATTCGAAGTCCTAGGAGCTGACATTTGGTTGATGCTTGAAGCTTTTGGTGCAGATATTTGATTTAGATTCGGAGTCCTAGGTGCTGACATTTGGTTGATGCTTGAAGCTCTTGGTGCAGATATTTGATTTAGATTTGGAGGCCTAGGAGCTGACATTTGGCTGGTGCTTGAAGTATTGGTGGAAATTTGATTGAAATTTGGAGTCCTTGGAGCTGGCATATGTTTGATGCTTGGAGCACTAAGTGAAGATATTTGATTCAAATTTGGAATCTTTGCTGCAGACACTTCGTTGATGCTGGGAGCTCTTGGTGAAGACATTGGTTTTAAACTTGGAATCTTGGGCGCTGACATTTGACTAGTGCTAAGAGCTGCTGGGGCAGTTACAGTATTGAAATTTTGGGTTTTGGGTGCTGACATCTGGTGGATGCTCGGAGCTTTTGGTGCCACATTTCGACTGTAGTTTGAAGTCTTCAATTCTGGCTTTTGCTTTGGAGTTGATATTTGGTTAAGGCCTGAAGTAATTGATGGAACCATCTGTCAAAACAATAAAGAAAGATTAAATAAAAATAGATTACAGCTGATAATGACCAGTATATTCTCTGTACAAAGCAGTACAATTTATATATAAACAGTTTTATACATACTTTTATGATGGGGATCACATTGTGAGAAAAAAAAATATCATTCCACAAGCAGCTTGTAACCAAAAATTCTAAAAAAAAAAAAAAAATAAAAAAAAAATTTCATGGTTTTCATTTAAAACAATATGTACTTACCTGTGATAATTGCTGTTTGACTTGTTGATGTTGCATTTGTTGAAAATGCTGCTGCTTTTGTAACTGGGCTAGTTGTTGTTGAGGTTGTATCTGCTGTAGCTGTTGTTGAACTTGCTGTTGTTCATGTTGGGGCTGTTTTTGTACCTGAAACATTTGTTGTTGTACCTGCTGTTGAGGTTGGTTTTGTATCTGAAAGGGTTGCTGCTGCCTCTGTTGTTCCTGACGGGGTTGTTGTTGTACCTGCTGTTGAGGTTGGTTTTGTATCTGAAAGGGTTGTTGTACCTGCTGTTGTTCCTGACAGGGTTGTTGTTGTACCTGCTGTTGTTCCTGATGGGGTCGCTGTTGCACTTGTTCCTGATGGGGTCGCTGTTGCACTTGTTGGGATAGTTGTTGACCCTGTAGCTGAAGTACATATATGTATATATACATGCATATAGATGTTAACATTATTTATAAACAAGTCATTATATCAGTCATAAAGAGAGTCAAAATAAGTTACCTTAAATTGGCAGACTTTATCTAAATTCAAATCTTTTCTGCTCTCTTAAATTTTAATTGAACCCTCAATCATAGATTCATAAAAACAATCATAGATTCATAAAAAACAACTAATGTGAAGATATGAATTACATTCTCTATTAGGTATCATTTCACCTTGTAATAAAATCTGTCCATTCCATTGGACAGTTGACATCAAGTGGTGACAGTCCATATTTTCATAGCTCACAGTGGTATGTTAGAGATGTTAATATGGCCGATTATACATGTGATTAATATGACTTTGAACATCCAAAAAAGAGCATTGTTGCAATCATACTTTTCTTTTTGTTTGCAAAGAATTATGTGAGTGAAACATCTGGAATTTCAAGGCTGAAAATAAACTACAATTTGTGATTTTTTTTTTGTTTCATGAAAAATGTCTATAGTAAACTGTTTGGTTAGTTACTGTCAGGCTATGGAGATATATAGAGTTACCTGGTACATGTATATATAGGGGCCTTTGCTTCTCCTCGCTCCCTGTATATCTGACTGCCTCTCTTTATTTTCTTTATTTCCATGGACTGAAAATAACTTCCCAAATAACTAATAATCGGTAAAAACTCTTTAAAAAGAAAATTTGAATATTTAAAAAAAAACTTTTTTAAATACCACAATGGTGTAAGTATAAAGCTTTACCGGTTGTGGTTGCCGTTGTATTAGATGATCTAATCTTTGATGAGCCTGATTTGGAAGTGTCTGGGACTTTGAGGATGACAGATGTTGTGGAAGGACAACTAAAGGGTGACATATTGTAGGCTGTAGAGATGGCTTCATATTTGTCTGCATATCTTGCCCATTGCTTACGTCATCTTGTTTCTCACTAAACATGCTGGAAAAAGTAATGAATTAACCATATATTTACAAATGCATATAAATATGATAGTTTATTACAGTGTTAGTTCTGAGATATGCATCTTAATTTGAACAAGGCATCGCAAACGATACAAATCCCCTCACGTCCATTCAAAAATGAAGTCGCAACAACGCTGACAAAGATTTTCTATAAATAGTAACGGTGACCTTAACCTTGACCTTGGCACCCTGAAACACGAACCCGTTCGGGTATTCCCATGCTGGACCCATATATGAAGTTTGGTCAGGATCCATTCAGAAATGAAGTTGCAAGAGTGCTGACAAAGATTTCCTATAAATAGTAACGGTGACCTTGACCTTGACCTTGGCACCCTGAAACACAAACTCATTCGAAGTATTCCCATGCTGGACCCATATATGAAGTTTGGTCAGAATCCGTTCAAAAATGAAGTCGCAAGAGCGCTGACAAAAATTTTCTATAAATAGTAACGCTGACCTTGACCTTGGCACCCTGAAACACAAACTCGTTCGAGGTATTTCCATGCTGGACCCATATATGAAGTTTGGTCAGAATCCGTTCAAAAATGAAGTCGCAAGAGCGCTGACAAAAAGTGAACATACGTACGTACATACTTACGTACGAACAGAACGCTATATCCCCTCCCCGACTTTCGTTGCGAGGGGATAATTAGACATTACCTTGAGATTGGTCTTGGATCAATTAGGTAGAAAGATGAAAAATATTTTCAAATGAAAAAAAAAAACCAACCCTATTTTAAAATGCTTGTCATATCTGGGACAATAATCATTTTTAGTGTGTATGCTTATAGAAGATCTGTTAGAACAGATTATAAACATTACAAAATATCTTTAATTGTTGTAAAATGAATAAGGTTTGTTTTAACTGAATATATTTTAGGACTAGAACAGCTAGTGATCAATTTTAGTTACAGGTCAAATCAGATTTCTTACAGTATTATCAACTAAACATCATAATGAAAGCAATTTCATACAACATCTATGCAATACTTTCACAACTGAACCAAGAAGGTTATACCTTATTAACACTGAGCTTCCATCTTCTTCACTTTCCTCAACATCCATGGAAGGCTGTTCCTGCTCTGGGCTCAAGTGTGGTCGAGTATGGTCTGAACATGGCTCAACATGATCAGGACTCACACAAGGCTCAATTGATACTGGACTTAAACTGGGCTCAGCATGCTCTGGGCTCCCATGGGATTGAACAGATTCTGTAGCAGCAAGTGGCTTGACATGTTCTTGGCTCACATTAGGCTGAATATGATCCTCAGGAGATGAATTTGGCATGCAAATCTCGGAAGTACTAAAGTTCTCTTTGGCACTCTCTACAGTCAGCCTTTGTTGTTCTCTTTCTTTCTTTGCTTCTGTTTCCTTAAGATATTTTAAGGTTCTATTAGGTACAATCCTCTTGTGTTTTCATAAGCAGTTTGCATATTAGGTTGAATACAGTATACCAATTCTAAATGTAGATACAGTATCTATCCTCAAATAAGCCCATACATTTGGGGAGGACTTATTTGTGAACCATTTTTAAGCTTTCTATTTCAAAATTGCAGATTCATCAAAAATGAAGAAGGGGTTTATTTGTGGGCAGTGGATTACTTATGGATAAATACCATATACAGATTTGATATTAGAAATTATAATTGTTGCTTCAGGTTTACTAACTACCATATTTATCCATAAATAAGCCCATGTCCTCAAATACGCTCTTTCTTAAATTTTACATAATCGTCCTTAGCAACCAAGATTTTGAACTAGGGTAGGGAACTTATTAGAGAACAAATATGGCATTCAAAAGAGATCCTCACTATTTTGTGAATATAAAGTCTCCAAAAGGGTGAGCTAGATTGAGGTACATGTAGTTGTCTTAAATGTATGTAAATGTGCAGCGAACAGGTCACCTTACCAGCTCAAGCTAGCAGGAATTTCCCTTTAGCCTAGTGGTAGGATGTCCACTTAGGAAGTGAAAGATTGCTAGTTTGAGGCTCAGCATGAGCAGGTTATTTTCCAGTACTCGCTCCTATCACAGATTTGATGCCACTGACCACTCCAAGTGAAAGCTATAGGAGATTGAGACGCTTCTGCTAGGGTTGTGATTTTCTCCGAGGGCAAAGATGTTGTGAAGGAGAGTAGTGTGAAAGTGGAGAGTACAGGTCACCTTGCTAGCTCAGACTAGAAAGAAATTTCTTTTTTAGTCTAGTGTTAGGATCTCCAGTCTGAGAGCGAAAGGTTGCTAGGTCAAGGCCCAGCGCAGGCAAGGTATTTTTCATATACTCCTTCCAATTACACTTCAGTAATTTTACTTATTGTCTTAAATAATGAAAAGAAAATTATTCTATTTAATGATTTTTTCAACTTATGTGATTTATCAATTCAATTAGAAATACTGTAATAGGAAGGAGTAATGAAAAATACCCTGCCCGCGCTGGGGCTCGAACTAGCGACCTCTCGCTCTCCAGGCAAACATTCTACCACTAGCCAAGGGGCCGCGGTGGCCGAGTGGTTAAGGTGTACCGACACTTTAACACTAGCCCTCCACCACTGGGTTGCGAGTTCGAAACCTACGTGTGGCAGTTGTCAGGTACTGACCGTAGGCCGGTGGTTTTTCTCCGGGTACTCCGGCTTTCCTCCACCTCCAAAACCTGGCACGTCCTTAAATGACCCTGGCTGTTAATAGGACGTTAAACAAAAACAAACCAAACCAAACTACCACTAGCCATAGACTAAAGGGAAATTCCCGCTAGTCTAAGCTAGTAAGGCGACCTTATACTCTCCACTTTTACACTCCGATGATCGACCCAATCCAGTCCCGCTACAATCCTATTGATGATGTATACTAATATTATTACCTGTTGGATCTGTCCCTGTATCTGCCTTCTAGCCTCCACTGTCTGTCTGATTTTACATGACATTGATTCAGTTGACAACTTCACTGCTGCTCTGAAAGAAGTTAAGGACTGTGGAAAGCAAGCTCAGGATGTGCTATTACAGAAAAAATGGTAGAAATAGAGCTAAAGAAAAGTATATCCTCATAAATCAAACAATTACTGGTAGTGAATAATACCATTCATGGTTTAACTGTAGTCAACATTCAACATGTCTACATGTGCCTTGTGTTTAAAACAAGACGCTCAATGGGCTTGTATTGCTAATCTATTCTACAGCTTATAAAGAAATCAACCTTGACTTTAACAAACATATCATAAACCTGGTTTTGATATCTAGGAACAGTTATGTTAAGATTTTATAAGACCCATTTGACCTTAAAGTCAAACAAGGCAATTAATTTGAAGAAAAGTGATTCTGGTAGGTCTTTATCTCAGCATGTTTTTAATAAAATATAACATTCCTGAGCCTTTCGGATGTTCAGAATTAGTTGTTTCAATATGTTTGACCCCAATTATCTTAAAAGTAGGTCAAGGTAGTTAATTTGAATAAACTTGGTAGCCCTTTATCCCAGCATGCATCAGGCCCAATTTCATGACCCTGTATGTCTTAGTTATTGAGCAGTTGTTTAAAAGGAAAAGTTAATGTCAGGCGACGGATGACATAGATACTGTTTCAAGTTACCCACCAAATATAAAATTATATACTAAGACCTGACAAACCTTGTTGGTCTAAGGTAGAAATGTAGGTTAGAGTGACCTACTTTTGATACATGACAATCACATCACCTAGGTCAACCCATGCCCATTGATGTAGATCAAAATATAGGTCAAAGTGACCTACATTTGGTTCATGGTACACTGCCTCACCTAGGTGAACCTAATAAACAAAGTAGTACCCGATAAATCAAAATCAACTCAGTAAAGAGAAAAATATGATTTCATCCACAAACATAGACATATCTGTATAATTATTTGAAGATACTGCTTTATGATCCAACAACGGTTTATTGATCCAACAAAAGTTGGCCCGTGATTCTGAGTATCAACCTGCTCAGCTCATATTGTGATTCCAATATCTCCCAGGGTTCCATACGTTAAAGGAGTGGACCCTAATGTACTCTGGGAGAGATTGATTGTGATTCATATACTTCCAAATTCTTTCAATATACTCATGGCTCATGCCAAAACAGTGTTTTTCATTCATAAAGGATACAAATTAACAATGAACTTGTTCAGGTCTTTGAGTTCATCATCCGTTGATTCTGTAAACAAATGTGCACAAATCACTAATTATATTTCCTTTTTCATTACTTCTGAAATATTAAAGAGCATATCATTTGCTATATTTTAAAATCATAGATGTAATATTTTATACACATTTTTATGCTTTGAAAAAAATTGTAATAATACACCACATTAAAAAATTATAGGAATGGAAAAACAGCCAACTATGTCTATGATAGATATGATTTCCTTGAACACAAATTACTGAATCTAGCAGAATTAGTTTTTTTTTTAGTTATTTTAAATCCTTACTGTTGATTTCATTAATCTGAATATGCAAATGTTTTATTTGGGACTCCATTTCTTGGAGCTGTTTTTCCAAGGAAGAAACACAATTTTGCTTCTCTTCCAAAGACAATGCCAGTGGAAATATCTTGTATTTGCCCTGGTAGTCTTCCCAAATAGCCTTGTAGTGCTGCAGAATTTCTGTGCGTCCATTCCTTCAGGATTGAGAATAAGAATTTTTAATATAAAATTGAAGTATGAAACTTTCCCTGTAAGTATTAAATGTCAATTTACATATATATTATATATATATATCTTACTCATTGACTCATTCAATATCTAGTTTTAACCTACCAGGAAAGAAGTTAGAATACATTTAATTAAACTTGGTCAATATTGGTATGTGTCCTTAAAAAAAATTATTTTAAGAACCCAAATTATCTGAACTCAACAAAATCTACTGCAATGATAAATTCACTGAAAACATCAAATTCACTGAACTACATATATTTAAGGTGATAGTTCAACAAAACAGCTGTTATCACTCAATGCTAGGTACTTCAGAACAGAAAATATGGTGAAAATTGATACCAAAGAGTTTTTGCTCAGAATACACTTTTTTTCTTTTGGATTTTGATTTCAATCTCACATTGAGTTGCTCATCTTATTTCATACAAAGTTGTGTTCAGAAAGGTTACCATTTTTATCCTCAAATCAGCCCTCTCCCCTATTTATAAAGCTTAGAATTAAAATTTTAGCTTGCTTTAAAACTGATTGTTTCTGGACAGAGGCTTATTTGCAGACAAATATGGTATGCTGTGTTTGTTTATACCTCTCCTGTTGAGCTGAATCATTCAGAGCTGTAAGTTGGCTGTCTAGAGCTACATTATGTTCTTTCAACACAACCAGGGTTTTCTTCAAACTAGAAACAATGGCTATGATCATTTTACAATGTATTAATAACAAGAGGCCCATGGGCCTTAACGGGCACCTGAGATTTGAAATATTTCAGTTAATCTAATTGGCCCTTTTTGGCCCCACCCACCAGTCCAAGGGGTCAGTCAGGGCCAACATGTGCATATCATTAAGCTGTCATCCCATGCTGATAATGTTAAGAAAGCTAGAATGAATTCCAATAGAAATCAAACAAATGATAGTCAAAAATGTGATTTCCCTATATAAACTATAGTAAAGTTTATCCCCTCACCAAGGGGCAAGCATGAGACCCTAGGGTCATGAAATTCAAAATTTTGGTAAAGCACCATAAGACCCTTCCATCTATGAAGAGTGTTTGATTCAACCATATCTGAGAGTAGAGAAGAAGATTTTTGAAGTTTTAGTCAATTTGACCCTATTTTCGCCCCACCCCTCAGGCCCCTAGGGGGTGGGGACCATATGATTCACAATTTTGGTTCACCTTTAACCATAAAAGCTTTCTGCCAAATTTCATTGAATTTGGTTAGGCGGTTTTGGAGAAGAAGTTGAAAATGTAAATTGTTTACAGACGCACGATGATGGACAAAAGGTGATTAGAATAGGTCACTTGAGACTTCGTCTCAGGTGATCTAAAAACATACCTCTAAATTATCCAGAAAATTAATTAATCATGACATCAGAAAATAAAAACATGTTCATTTCACCTGCAATCTAATTAAAATTGTGATTTTCACTCCTCTACAATACTCAACAATACACTTCAATACTTGTATTGCAGTGTATGGTAGAGTATCGTAGAGGAGTGGAAATTACAAGTCTAATTTTAATTAGATTGTTTCACCTGAAATTGAATATAAGGACAATCATCTTCAAACAAAATGAGCATTTATCTATCATTATTATATCTCATTATATGATAATCAGGCTCTACTCTGGGAATACTGACAAGACATGTGTCTCAGGAATTAATAAATAAATCAAATTCCTAAGGGCAAGGCCTCGATTTAGAAAAATGTTTAGATAAATTCTGAACCTGAATGGTGTAATCCAACTAAAATACCATTTAGAAATCACAACTACATATCATGATGACCAAAGCATACTAGTTAAGTTTCAAAGAGATTGGTTGAAAATGTAGGATATCTTCAATAACTTCATACAAACAAAAATGATGAAAAAGATGAACAAAAAAAAGAAATCAAATATATCAAAATTTCCACCTGGAATCAAGGAAAACGTTATTCTAGTTTTATAAATAAAATGAGAGAAAAAACACAAAGATTGAATCTAATATGCAATATTAAAGTTCATGCATTTATTGTATTTCATCTACTATAATTTTCTGGATGCTACTAGAGCCCTCTAATTATGATAAAGAAGCAACCTGTAAGCAGTATTAGAATACACTGCTTGGAGTCCTGGCTTCATGAGTTTCCAATCATCTTTTTTATCTTATGTATCTATTTTTTTTTTTTTTCTCAGTTTCGTTACCTCTCACAGTTGTCACGGTTATATGTGTATTGTCGTTGACCCTGTTTGGTATCATCCTCCACCTGTGATATCTTTTCTTGTAGATCTGTGATCATGGACTTTCCTTCCATAAATTCTTTCTCTAGTGCTGTAAAAAATCATCTATAACTGCACATTGCTTGTCAAGTGTCCTGATAAGTGACCAAGCAAAACGGAAATTCTATTGAATTAAATCAGTAACAACCAATAAAATGGATCAATACTTGAAATCAGCAATCAACCTGCTTAGAACTTGTGAATCAAGCAAGTCGAATAGTAAAACCATGACACTGTAATTAAGTTTTTGAAACTTGCAGCTTTTTATCTATTTACATATCTCAATATATGTTATATTATGATCTACTTTAGAAATATAGAAACCAGCCTGTATAGCTGTTTAAACCTTTAATCTTACCTTCTATATGCTGACTTTCTTTTTGTATTAGTCGAACACAATTTTGATTTTCAAATTCTGGTGAAATAAAAGACATGAACATATCAACAGACATGGAAGTAAAGTACAACAACCACAAAGGAACGATATGTGTAACAAACATAAGTGAATTTTATAACTGAAGTAATATATCGAATTATAATTTGGATTCAATGCATGCTAAGACATAGCTGCGAAAACGTAGCTCTGGACGACGGACGGACAATTTCTGACAGGTCAGATGGTCGTCGTCAGACATGGCTCTATGGGCCGTCATACATTTGGCTCATTAGACTTGGTTTCCCTTTATCATTCTGTGATCACATCATTCCATATATAGACACCTTAGATTTCCTTCTAGAGTGACATGGGGGACTAGTGATTGATGCAATGTACAGTCTGTAGTCTACAGTACAGTTCAAGTCAATACCTACCCTATCTTGGTTTGAGCAACCATTCTTGGTTGGCAAAGTTTCCTGAATAGTGATTGTGAGTCAAGTAAAACCTTTAATTTTTCAATTCCTTAACAATATTGGTCTTGAAAACTTTCAAACAGCTAGATACTCTACGCAAAATTACTAGATGTGCTACAATAGAGTGAAAAACTTACCAATTTTTTTAATAAGCTTGTCTAAATCATCACCATCCGAATGCTGTAGAAAGTGATCCATTGTGCCGGGTTTCCTATCTTGCGTTAGGACTGTCTGAGGTCATTTACCGATTTTGTGCTTCACTTGAAACAACGTGCAACCAGTGTCAAATGTATATAATCAGAGACATTTTCTCGTGTGATACCTTCTACCCATACATACAAAAATAGTATTTTGGTAACCGTTCGTCTGCTTTCTGATCTTTGTTATAGAAATGTTTGAGTATTCCAATAGCGTCTCTGTGACAGAGATGGAAGTCCTTGGCGCGCTGGTCAGCGCTTTTGAGAGATGGGCACGCAACGCGCTTTTTTAACACAAACAACAGTAAGGCTAAGCAGTAGTACAGTAGGCTGAAGCTAGATTTAGTACTAACTTTTCGTAGCTCATTTGCAAATATAATTTTATAATAATTTCAATATCTTAAATCATTGCATTGACGCAGAAAATAATTTGAGCCGCTCATCAATTTAACGCTTCAAATTTTGACTTACACTAGTGCTGCATGTAAGTTCTTTTGCGTTGTCCTATATACAGACTCACCAAAGTGTAGGTTAGCTATGGTCAGTGACAATAATTGACCCCAAGGGGTAGTCAGCCAACCGTGAAACACTCCAACTGTCGCCAAATTGGGCCACAGGTGAATTCTCCAATTAACAACTTTACCTGAAGTAAATTATGTTATTTACAACCTAGATAATTTGCTAAGAAACAGTATATTTCAATTGACTTAAGATTATTGGGACTGAACTGCAGCCATTCTCTCACAAAAATCGGCAAAATCTCTCTCTTTTTTTTTTTCAAACGAAACTTATCAACATGAATTTTTATTAAAAAAAACAGAGACGTATATTATACTTATATACATATTGTGACTGTAATAACTGTATGTGAGTATAAAAGAAACACAGATATATCAAATAAATTCTTGTAAAAACTCTGTCGTCTATCTTCACCGGAAATCGTGTTTAATATTGATCCGAAATTTCCTTTATATATTTAGATTGGAATTTAACAACTTTTTAATCATATCTGCACCGTGTGAAATTTTGAATTTTTATAGCCATCTAACAAGTGATGGTCTTATTCTAATTATTATATTAATTGCACAAGCTGAGTAGAGTTTTCTAATCCGATACAAAACGATAAATAATACTGTATCTTTAAACCTTCAGTCAAAGATGATTTACATCGAGTTAAAGTTATCATAAAGAGTCTTAAGAAATTCTGGGTATATCTCGCAGGTGAAAAATGGAGGTATATAGGTTAACACCCCCCTCCCCCCACCACCACCCACCACCAGCACCTCCCCCCTCCCCTCCTCTCCTCACCCCTGCTGATACAGGTGTGACACCCTTTGATTACCTGGACAGTTCAGGTTCAGTTCGGCTAGAGATACACAGATATGTCAACTTATAAATCTTCCCAGGTGTGAGAAATTAATCTTCATATATGATAGAAATTACTTCCATAACTGTGAATGTATTAGGTGACTTAAAGAGTAGGATGGAGTAATTTGTATAGTTGAAATATGTTGAAAGTCGTATTGCCCAGTAAATCTATATAACACACGCTATAATAGAAACAAAAATTAAATAAATATTTCATACAGAAATTGAATCTGAGTAGTCAATCATATATAGTTCATAATCTTACTTATAAAGGTAAAGTAATGATACAAACTGGTAATTGCGTTGCCTTTGTATAATTTATATAAAATACCACACAAAACTGCAAATCACCATTCTACTGTGCCACGCACTCACTATTTCTGGCATATTATGTAATATGTATAACCATGGATGATATATTAAATCATTATCTTTTATTCTTATTTTGTATTATACAAGTTCATGTGGAATTTGCATAATGAGGATGTTGGAATTATAAAACGTGTAAAAAAGTTATGGTGTAACATATGTATATCAAAATAAGATGTTCTTAAGATTTAAATGATTTCAATGCAGCAACCTTTGTGTTGAGTATTGAATAATATACAGTTTATTCAAGTGTCTTTTATATTTCAATTTATGTCTTAATAATTATGCTATTTCAACAACATATAGAACTATTGAATTAATATTCAACTCAGACGGGAATCGGGCTGTGAATCACGAATGATTAAAAAATAAACCCCTAAAATTTTACATAAGATACAGTTGTGCAATGGAGAACATATATTTGAGTCTATTCTCTGAAATTAATACCAATTAAGACCCCATTTTAGCCCACCATCTCATATGTAGGTTGCCCTTGGTCCCTAGTTACAATGTATGCATATTTCATTTTGGGACCAGTCAGAAAACAACATGGCCGACAGGCAGCCATCTTGGATTTTGACAATTGAAGTTGGTTATCGCTATTTCTCAGAAAGTACTAAAGGGATCTTTCTGAAGTTTCATATGTAGGTTGACCTTGGTCCCTAGTTATGCATAATTCATGTTGGGGCCAATCGAAAAACAACATGACCGACAAGCAGCCATCTTAGATTTTGACAATTGAAGTTTGTTATCGCTATTTCTCAGAGAGTACAGAAGGGATCCTGCTGAAATTTCATATGTAGGTTCCTCTTCGTCCCCCGTATTGCATTTTGGGACCAATCTGAAAACAACATGGCCGACAGACAGCCATTATCGCTAAATCTCAAATTTCATATATAGGTTCCCTTTGTACTGACCGTAGGCCGGTGGTTTTTTCTCCGGGTATTCCGGCTTTCCTCTACCTCCAAAACCTGGCACACCCTTGCTGTTTATAGGACGTTAAACAAACTAAACCAAACCAATTTGTTTGAAAAGTACTGGAGGGATGTTTCTCAATTTACACAGATTAGTAAGAGGAAGAGAAAATAGAGAGAAGATCAATCTGACAATGGAATCTATAAAGATCATTCAATGGTGGACGCCAACATCCCTCTGGGATCTCTTGTTTATCTCCGTTTCGGTAATTCTAAGTCCGTTTCGGCAAATAGTTATACCTCAAATCCACCAAACATCGTTGCCAGCTCCCGATACTCTTCCTCATAACTCCGTCCCCATTTTTTCCCCAATGTCATGGCATTGACATAGAAAACAGATATAAATATTACGGAGGCATCGACCAAGCCATATATATGTGATCTTGGGTTGCCATTAATACATGTGTGCAAGTAGAATTTTAGGTTGTTTGGGAGTATGTGTAGTCCGAGAGATTTCAATCAAACTTAGTAATATGTTGACATGCCTTGACAGTTCGGCCATGTTCGATTGCCACTTTTGCAATCGGTGGATTTGTGGCCCGTTTATTGATAAGATATACCACCTACCCTTTCCATGCAATGACTGAATCAGAATATGGCGGGTTTCCTTAAACTTAGTAGAGTCCGACCAAATTCTTCATTCTTTAAGATTTAATTAATCTGATAGCGTTGAGAGTCGGAATAGTCTTTTCACTAAATCTTCTCAATACAATGACCAGGGTAAAACGCTTCAAAATGTTGCAGTGTCCGTCTGACATTCATTTTTACCTTGACACTGCTTCAGCTTCACAAAATCAAAAGGCCCTAAATTAGTTACATTTGACTTGTGCGTTCATGTAATAGAAGTCAACAACATGTGTTGCAATAAGTTAGCATCAACCATATTCAATGAAACAACTGTGTTAACACTTTCAAACGGCTTTTGGTTAACTAAATTGAATACAATGGACATGTGAGTTTGGTGAGGTCCAAACGTGTTATCTGTCAAATTACGGTAATGAACCAATTGAAGAACTGAATATCGACTTGCTCAAAAATAAGGGAAATCCTGTTTGTGATACAATTCCAACAGAAAAAACGTGTAAAATATTGTCAACTGATAAAATTGCAAAAAAGAGTTTTAGCGCTACAGTACTTCCAGTACTTTGATTTTTTTTTTATCTAGGATATATCTGTTTCATGGCCTGGTGTCTAAGCATTTTCGAAAGACTGAAAAACAAATACATTTTTACCGAATTTGAAATTTTGAGTAAAAATCAATTGGCTACTGGTTCAGTCGAATGTGTGTCCTTTTACGTGTTTGTTTAAAATACTTACGCTAGCAATGCAGTGCTCCCTTCCTAATGTTTTTACCGTGCATTCTATGGGGCGCCGTTTTACTATTTATTCCCATTTGGTGATATCACCTATTCGAATAGGTGATATCACCAATTCATTTTTCAAATAAGTGATATCACCCATTCGAATAGGTGATAGGTGATATCACCAATTCATTTTTCAAATAAGTGATATCACCCATTCGAATAGGTGATATCACTTATAAAATTCTTAAGTGATATCACCTATACGAACACTTATACTGACTTCCGGTAATGAGATGATTGATCCAAGAAGGTACGTACATGTACCACTATATTATATTTGCTACTGAGTATATATATTACAATGGACCTCTTGTTTCTAAAAGGAAAAGGAAATAAATTTAAATCATCATCGTCATCAGATCAGGGAGGGGTGTGGGGTGTGTGTGGGGTGTGTGTTGGGGGGGTGGGGGGGGGGGGGGGGGGGGGTGTTATTTTACCCCGTGTGTTACACCCCACTGCTTCGAAACGTAATATTTATATATTTATTTCAATGTATATATATATATCTTTATATATTTCCATGCAAACCAGTCACCAATACCATCTTAAATATTATACCGGTAACTGACTTATAATGTACTATGTAAAAGGTCGTTTATGTCAAAAATGAGATAAACTAACGCGAAAATTAATAGTTTATTGCGTTGAACATATCCGCGATTATTATTTGAAACTGCTTTAATACGTTAATTCTACCTCTATTATGAACAATTATTGCGTTAAATCAATTGTTCCCATGGGTTTTCGAAAATGAATTTTGTAAATCTTTTTATTTGTAACTTAAATATACAAAGGGATTGGACACAAGTTGTACAGCTTATAAAGCCCCTTTCTGATGTAATGATGTTTACATATTTACAAATGAAATTAATTTTACATTAATCTATTCAAATTGAATCGCTAGGGATTATGATGATTTATCAATAGGGACTTTGCGGACAAGTAGATGATCAATTTTTGAGGGAACATCCCCCCTCTCCATTTTCAAGTCATTCTTATAATCCCGCAACTTAAAGAAAGTGCTGATGAGGGGAAAAAAAGAAAATCTGCCGTCACAGTTTAACACGTTAAATGCTTACTTCCCATCAAATTGTGGAAGTTCCTTAAAATAAATTTCAGTAAAGTTTTCCACATGAATGCATTGCACTAAAAAATAATCTTGTTTTTTTTTAAAACTTGATTTCAGTAAAATACTGATGAAAACTGTGTCAGAAACTATCAAACTAAAGTTTATCTTATTTTAAAATCATCTTTCATGCAACTCAAAGATAGTTTTGGAAGAGCAAGTAAGCCTGTTACCTTTATTTATTTATTTAACGGGGTTTCGTCCGCTATTACGGTCTTGCGGGCCTTCAGCTGACGTCTGTCATCCGACAATATTCTTCTGAACAATCTTTACAGATTTATCTCCCTTGCTTATGGCTAAGGCTTGTAACGGGCGTGTTGATTGGTTGGTTTCAAACACAAAGCGGGCAAATTGAAATGATCAAGAACCACCAACATGGCTGCTCGTAAACATTACGATTCGATTGCTATCGAACAAATCGAATCAGATGAAACAGATGACGAGGATGTATTTTTCAACGATCCTCGCAGAAATCTGTTAAAAGATTTCTCTAAAACAAGCAGTAATGAGACAAACCTGAATGTTGGAGAGGAACATATGAAAGTTTATTTAAGAATTCGACCTCTCTCAGAAGACGAACAAAATAGACAGGAAAATCAGGTAACATTGATTCTGAAGATAGAAGCTAGAATGGTGGAATTGATCGTATATCTTTTGTGTATATATTGCAACGATTCAAATTTGTATTATTTGTTTGTTAAACCTGGATCCTTCTCGCTGACAGGAACTCCCTCGGAAGTCGATTTCAATATTGTTGCTATACCGGGTACCGTATACGATACGGCCTTATTACGGCATTTGTACGGGTCTAATGTAACGTTAGTTTGTGGCCTACAGCACAGGCGTTTGAAGTTCTGACTGTAAACCGAGATATAATACCATATAATAAATAAGGGTATTTACTATAAAAAAGTAGTAAATACCCTTATTTTTTATATGGTGTTATATCTCGGTTTACAGCCAGAACTTCAAACGCCTGTGCCTACAGATGAAGTTTACGATTGAGTACATCAAAGGTCTACAGTAATCATATAACTTATTTACTCCTTTTCTGTTTTTTTTGATGACTTTCAAGTTTGGTATGGTATGAATGTGTGCACCGATGGGTTCTGACATAACGTTATCATACGAACAAAACGTTATGCAAACTATATGCCCAAGGTAAAAATTAAAAACAAAAAAAATAAACTGCTGATATCTGCTATAGTTTTAAACAGCACTGGCTTAAAAACGGTATTTCACACTTAAACACCCCGTATGACAGACTGACAGTCCATAATTTGGTTGTCCCGATTAATAAAAGATATTCTGGTTTCTTCGACCCATATTGCTTGCCCCCTCCCCTGCTACTCCAACAAGTTCAATGTTAAGGTTCAACACAGGAAGAAACTTTAGCCAAGCCCTGTGTTACTATCAGCACATGTACAATAAGGCAAAAAAATTGTGTGTTTAGTGTTCCCGACCGACTATACATTTTGACCGCCTACTGAAAGTTTTTTTTTACTGAATAATTTTGGGTCCAAATTAAAACTATTAGAGCTAAAGCTATCTGTAATCAAGCAAGAATTCTACCCAAACCCAGGAATTCCCCATAAGGTTAATAATAAATTGTATAGATGGTAACGGTACCACTACCAGTAAACAAAACCTGGGGTCCTATAGGTTGGGATAAATGTTTTACAATTCCAGAATAGCCCAAAGGAGGGAATGTTAGCAAAAACAAATTTACAATATGGTTTAGCTCTCAACGGTATGATTAATGTCTGATTTTGCTAAACATATATATTTTTATGTGTGTGTGTGTTTTAATTGACGACCCTTTAATTCCAAATAATATACCGCAAAAAGAAGTAAAATAAAATTAAAAAAAAAAAGCAGCAAACTTTCCTACCTACCCACCCTACCAAATTCTCAACTTGTAACCCTTAACACATATATATTTTTATTTGGTCTAATGTCTGATGATGTCTGGTGCCACTTATGTAAAGGAGTACCTACATGTAACAACTTCAGCTAGCTAAAGGTCTCTGGCTAATTTTTGGTTTTGATGCCAACTGACCTTTAGCCACGGAACCCTATTTGACACTGGGCAAGTTCTGCCCTGATTTCAGGGTGGAAAGAAAGGGACAATGATACCAGTATTTATAAGTCTAAACTTGGTGACAACGGTGTGTACTTACAGTTTTAGGTATTATATATATATCCCATTCTAAACAGTCCAATCACTAATTCAGACCAAATCAATAATACTTTGACAGAAAGCACTTTGCTACATCATTCCACAGTTCCACATAACGTACCCGGTGTTTCTAATATGGCGGTATTGGTTGTAAAAAATATGGAATTTGTGTTACCATGTGGAACAAATATAAAGTGCAAAGCAAATAGCTTTTCGTTTGTTATTGCTTTATCCAGTTTTGTGCCATTTTCAATCCGAGTTGTTACCGGAACGAAGTCTAGAAATGTAAATAAACATGATTGTGTGTCATATAACAATACATATATATATATATATATTACAGCTCCATCAATCTAATTCCAGCAGCAAATGAAAATTCCCAGTCTCACTTGATAAAAATGTATACTATTTGCAAGACAAATGAAGCATCATGTGATCACAGTTCTGCTACATTTATTTGTGATCCAAGTGGTATATATACAATGTATGTGAATCAGAAATCACCAGCGCCAAATTAAGTAAAGACTGGTTTGCAAAGTACATTGTATCACAGATTTCTACTGGTGCAAACCAGGTAAAGGAACACACAAATAAAACTGTTTTATTTACATGATTAAAAATCTGCTGATACAGAATTTATGTACCTTTTGTTGTAGAGCTGTGTGGAGGTGGAGGATGACAACCATGTTGTAACCCATGCCCCTAAGGATTCTCACACATTTAAGAACTGCACCCATGGCCTTGGTAAAACCACTCAAAAATTCACTTTCTCCAAAATATTTTCTGAGACGACGAGCCAGAAAGATTTGTTTGATCAGACCATGCTAGGTCTTGTCAAAGACTTTATCAGTGGTCAGAACTGTCTCGTCTTCACATATGGTGTAACGAGCTCTGGAAAAACATATACCATTCAAGGTTAGTGTGCTTTTTCAAATTGACAATATATGCCTTAGTTTTGTGCTCATTTAAACAGGATAACAGCTCTGGAAAACACCAAAAATCACCATACACTTATAAATGAAGTAATCTGACAGTGGTTTGGTAATCATTATTTAATTTCAAAATAATTTTAATATCCTTTAACAAATATTTTTAACATTTCCAAGCAGAAGTTGCTTATTGATATATATATTAGTAAATTATTTAATTAATATATAAGAGGTTTATAATAGTCATTGTTGATCTACATTTGTCAATTGCTAAGTTAACAAACATTCCCAAGTGAAATCATTTCATATTTAAGCCCAATTCCCAAAATTTGCAGTTTACTCCAGAAAAAGTCTTTCCCAATTAACCAATTTCTTTCAAAAATGAGACAAAAAGGCCCCATCGATCCCAAACCAGCGAGAAACCCTGGATATATAAATAGAGGATAAATGCATGTACAAGAACTGTAAAGTAATGTGTATGTTAAAAAACTGAGTGACACATTGTGTTGCAGGACAGCCAAGTGATGCAGGTGTCCTGCCTAGAGCGCTGGACGTTCTGTTTAATAGTATCAATGGGAAACAGGTTGAGGGGATGAAGCTGAAGCCCAACATGTTCACAGATGTGACGAAACTCTCCAGTGCTGAGGAAGAGGCAGAGAAAAACTTTAAGGAAAAGACTCTCAAAATGAGCAATGATGATGTGAGTTTGACTATTTGGTCATGTAAACACATTCCAGATTAACCAAAGACTACAAAGTTTTCACTGAACCTTAGTATGCATTCCCCTGAAAGATAAAGGAAGCAATATATATAGAAATGAAAACATTTTTCTTAAATATGATTTTCCTTAATGAAATAATTTAAGAAAAAAGAAAAGGCCATGGAAAATAGATCGTTAATTTTGTATGGCCTAGCTATAGTTTAATTTAAAGACAGTAGTATGTAAAGATTGAAATTATGCTGAGTTTGACTTTGAATTTTAATAATGGATTGTTGTGAGTTATGAAGTTAATCATTTATCTTTTTTCCCTAAACACATTAAATGTTTTCAACAGACAAAAGACTAAAGATTCAAAGCCAATTCTGCTGTCAAAAATTATTTTCAAGGGTCTAGTGAAAGGCCTGCATATTATACTAATCTGGTGTATTTGTTGAAAATTACCTAATAACAGCTTAATATTTCTATACCGGGTAACATTTATAACAGGAGCCAGATGTGATGAGCTTATTGGGAGAGGATGCTTCGGATATAACCAATACAACAACATGCTCCGAGAGTTCTAATGTGTCCTATGCTAACTCGGAGAGACAGAAAGGTAGGCTGTTCTGGAAAGGAGGTGGTAAATTGTGAGCCTGTTCAACTTTAACTGTTTCCTCTGTCACAGGTTGTGTGTAAAAGTGACTGATTAAACTCTACTACTGCATTTCGAAATATAAAGATCTATTTTTTGTTGTACTCTGACTTGATAAATCTTTAGTGATCTGGTTTTGTAAATACGCAAAACGATTTTGATTCCAAAATGGAAAATTTTGAAATGTGCCCGACTATAAACTAAACATTCCATGATGTACTAGTTTATATTATTTGAATATTTGACAGCCTCCCTGGACCCTGAGGATCTACTGAGTGAGATTGAAGAACGTGTGCGGGAGGAGACGGCCGTAAGTGTAGAGGACCAGGGTAGCATCAAGTTCTCCATCTGGGTCTCCTTTGCAGAAATCTATAATGAACAAATATTTGACCTTCTTGTGTCCATCCCAAAGAAGAAGAATGTGCGGAGACCTGTCCTCAAACTTAGTGACGATAAAAAAGGCAGTCCCTACATAAAAGGTAAATCATAGCAATCAACAAACACTACAGGTCTTGAGTCTGGTAAATTGTTCACCACAGTTAATTTTTTTCAGCATTGTTTTTGGTAATTTTAACATCAGTTATAAATACAGTAACATAAAGATGGTAGTTATTGACCTGCATTCTAACTCTTAGCTTTAAACTCACTTCAGGATTAAAGGAAATCCATGTGACATCTGCAGACGAGGCATACAAGTTATTAACTATCGGTAAACAAAATCTGCGTACAGCCTGCACCAAACTCAACCACCAGTCATCACGAAGGTTAGTAACAAACTAAACATGCTCAAATATAGCTGAATTCCATTAAAATGTTTCATTGAAAAATACTTTGTTATGAAGAGGATTTTGTTATTTTTATTGCACTATTTATAATCTATATCTGTCATTTGAACTGATAAAATGATCTGAAAGTCTGCAACATCATTTTGAATGTCGTATTTGATCATATTTATCCCACGGTGGCACCTGTTCTTCTGTAAGATATGTTCGTTCATCTGAAGACAGGATATTGTCTGCAGTCTTTGTGTGCAATACCGTTATCAAGTATGATACTGCTTTTTAATATGGTACTTAATTTTGTCCAATTTTTAACTATCTGAGGTGGGAAGGGGTGTGGATAGCAGAGCTGGAGGTATAAGTGAGCCCTCCAGGAGAGAGTTCTAGCTTATTCTAGTCCACTACACCCTTACCAAGTCAGACTGTGAAAACAAATAAACTTGGGATATACCCTTCCAGTACTTCTCACGAAGAAGCAATAACAAACTTCAACTAACAAAATCAATGATGGCTACCTGTAAGCCGTTTTGTTTTCTTAACCAGACTCAAACAATTCCAAGTGATTTGGTCATGTCATAGTATTGTGTAATTATGCACTTTTGACAACAAATTTTTCCATTAACCTGATAGAGTCCTTTGCGAATGTAATATGGGCTATTCCAGAATTATCAGTGTGGTTGGGATGGGAGACACTAGTATTGAAATTTAATGAGGGGTGGGGATAGGGAGTAATCCCCATTTTCTAGTATTTCTTATTCTAAATATGTTTCAATGTTTGATGGGATGTTGGGCCTCCCAGCCCTCCCACTTGGATAATTTTTGAATAGCCATAAATGGAATACCCCATGTTTCTTGACGGATAACTGCAAGGTATAAATGTTTGGAATGAATACTTTTCATATTTTATGCTTTTACCCATGAAAAAGATAACAAGCTTTACCTCAGATTATTAAGGGCTGTTCCAGGAAAACATGGGGCAGGGGGAAGGCACTTTAATAAATTACATGTGGTGGGGTGGGTTCAAATTAAAATGACATCTATGGGTTGGTGGGATTTGAAATAAATTGATTCTGTTGTTGATATGTGGGAGGGTCATCCAAATTTTAAGTCACCTCTATAGGTGGACCCCCTAAATTCAAAGTGCCTTTCACTGTCCCATATATGTTTTCCTGGACAAGCCCTAATCAGGAAACAAATAATATTGTGTTCTTTTGTCATTGAAATATGCAGAATTCAGTATATTTTCTGTATCTCTACTCTATTTGTTATTAAATCACAACATGTTTTGTGTTACAGTCACTGCATCTTCAACATCAAGATTGTACGTGTAATGGATGTAGACGACCCTCATGTGGCCAGAGTTAGCATGTATGTTTGAAACAGAAAGCTTGTGTATTATATCTCATCCCAAGGATCCCATAACATTTATCACATAACTGGCCTGCTCAACCATGTAATATGGCTGTTCATAAATATCATTTCGTAAGACACGTGTGCAATAACACTATTGTGATGTCACAAATGATTTATTTCATCACAATTAATATATATGACTTTGTACTATTGTCTCTGTAGACAAAAATATAACGTTAAAATTCATCTGTCCCATAGAAATAAGAGTTTCAACTGACATTCAGATGATTCTCATTGATATGAGTTATGTGATTAACAGAATCTTACACTTGTGACAAAGTCAAATGGAATTTATTCAAAGATAATTTGATAAATTAATAAATCACTTGCCTCATGGCTTGTGGTATATCCAACATGTTTAATAAATTCCAATTGACATATCCACTATTGTAAAGAAGGGGCCATGCTAGCACATCAGATAAAGTGTAAACCACATAACCTTAGGTGAAGGTCTGAGGTATGTGGGTCGACGCTTCCTATCTGTGGCAGTTTGTGTTTCTCAGGAAACTGAAAAATGGACCGGTCTCTGCTGTTGTGGTTGTGTCCTTGGGCAAGACAATTAAACATAATTGCTCTGGATGGCATGCAATGTGTCTGCTGCAAGTTGTTCAGTGAGGTAGTCACCAACTACTACAAGGAGACCCAGCCCCAAAATTACCACGGCTGTTCATGGGGTGATAAACCCAACAAACAAACTGATGTTAAGATCCTCTATATCCAATTAAAACTTGGTTAAGGAAATCAGAAATTTTCCCAAAACCTCCCAAAGTCTTTTTTTTTTATATTTTACATTAGTTGTCCTTGCTATTTTGGTTGACCAGTGGCCATCTGAACTGTTTTATGTACTACATACAACAGTAGTTGTATAGATCTGTTACATATTTCAGGTTATCCCTCTGCGATTTGGCCGGCTCTGAGCGGTATTCAAAAACACAAAGTAATGGAGAGCGTTTGAAGGAAGCTGGTAACATTAACACTTCCCTTATGACCCTGGGTCGGTGTATAGAAATGTTACGCTACAACCAACACCATAAGTAAGTATACACATTTCATTTCTGTACAAAAAATATGTATTGTCCAACTTTGTAATGAAGTACGCTGTAATAGCCAAGTGTGGTTGGTGGAGAGATCATGGGTGTTGATGGAATTTGTTAAGAAAGTTGGCTGTATCCTTTAAAAAATTATACAGCCAAATGACAATTTTGAAAAGGTATGAAAATATTTATGTATTATATGTTTACAGAGAGAAGCAAAAGATTATACCCTTCCGGGACAGCAAGCTGACACGATTGTTTCAGAATTTCTTTTCTGGTCGGGGGAAGGCAGCCATGATAGTGAATGTGAATCAGTGTGCCAGCATGTTTGATGAAACTCTTCATGTGTTCAAGTTCTCTGCTATAGCTAAACAGGTTTGTTATGCTTTTCTTCATAGATAGTTCTTTCTATCTGCACTTTTCTACAAAATCTATATATAGTAATGAATTAGATATACAAATATAAGTTATAAGGTTCCCAAATTGCAGAATAACCAGAGGCTAAGGTTATGGTATAAGGTGACAGTAATATATAGAAACGAAGAAACGATGCAAGATAAGTGAAGGACCTTGATCCACACTCTAGGTCACAGGGGTCAAATGTGTCCTTATGACACATAATGTCTATAAAATGTCATTCTATCTGGCCTACAAGATAATTAGACCAGGGACTGTAAAGGTTGTTATCCAGAAGATTTACTTTATACACAAATTCGAAGGTCATGTGAGTAAAATATTAAAGATGTTCAGTGTTATGTTCTGTGATCTGCTGAACTGTGAGGTACTTAGACATTTGACAGGTGGTTGTCATATTGTACATAGTAATTGTGTAATGTTCTCTGATAATACTGAAATGTTAAGTTCTCGAAACATTGGCAGGTGGTCGTCATACAGAAGCCCGACCCTCCACCAAGGCCAAGGTTACTGACAATTTCTGTGCCGCCGCCTGTCGAGTCCGTCAGAGCACCATCAATAGCCTGGGCAACTCCTGGTATGTAAACATGGCTGCTTACAGCACATTGCAGTTTTCTAAATCTATTCACTCAGATATGGGTATTGTTCCAAGTCATTTAGTCAAATGTGCTTTGTAAAAAAGTAGAGAGGTATTTTGCTGCATTGAGAAGAGTTAATTAATAAGTTATTTAATGCCATGTGTGTATACAGCAGACGGAATCTGGTGAGAGAACCTGATGCTTTGTTGAATATGATACCTGTAACTGTTATCTGAATTTAATAAACAAAAAATTCTCAATTCACCACACTGGTGCTCTATTATACAGTAATCAAATGGGTACGAGGGCGATAGTAATTTTGTCAGCCCCGAAGCAACAACTGTTGCACGAGGGCTTTAGCCCGAGGGCAACCGTTGTTGATGAGGGGCTGACAAAATTACTATTGCCCGAAATACCCCCATTTGATAACTGTTTTATTATACCTTTACGTTTTTTTCTCTATATAGATGTTTGTGCTGGTATGAGAATCTGCTATATATAGTCCTCCATTAACTTGATAGACGTTTGTATGTTTTGGCTATCTCTGTCCGTTAATAATGACTCGGTCTCTACGTCTGTGGCGTTTTGAAAACGCGTGTGTTGATCCATGTTTGACAGTTTCGTGAGAGAAAACAAAATGTTAGGCTACTGTCTGCAACAACAATCAATGTGTCAATTAAGCGCTTGCATGTCGTTGTGTCTTTCAAACGTTCTGACGACGTTACAGCAGGGGTGTGACAGTTCGCCGTGTGACAGTCTTTTCGAACTGTCACACGGTGTGATAGTCCTGGAAACACATGCGCAATCCTCTCGAGGCTGATAGTCAAATTATCACATTACTTTTATATATAGAAAAAAGCGTAAAGGTATAATAAACATAAATGTCTCACTCCTTTGAACTTACAAACTGATTTTGTTCTCTTATGCAAAAAATTAATGCCAACTTAATATTCAAGCATTACCCTGTACAATTTAGAATTTGTGGCATTAGTCGAAACTGTCTCTTTTGTTTGTTGCTATCAAATCAATATTACACAGTGCTATCGCTTTGTTGTGTTATAGGACAGCTCCACACAGCAGAAAAGATACCCCTCCCCGAGGATGAGGAGGATAACTTAGGGGAGACAGATGAGGTTGCGGTATGTATCTTTACAGTGTACATTAGATGAGGTTGGGGTAGGTATTTGTACGGTGTACATTAGATGAGGTTACGGTATGTATCTTTACAGTGTACATTAGATGAGGTTGGGGTAGGTATTTGTACGGTGTACATTAGATGAGGTTGCGGTATGTATTTGTACGGTGTACATTAGATGAGGTTGCGGTATGTATCTTTACAGTGTACATTAGATGAGGTTGGGGTATGTATTTTTACAATGTACATTAGATGAGGTTGCGGTACATGTATTTGTAGGGTGTACATTAGATGAGGTTGCGGTATGTATTTGTACGGTGTACATTAGATGAGGTTGCGGTATGTATTTGTATGGTGTACATTAGATGAGGTTGGGGTATGTATTTGTATGGTGTACATTAGATGAGGTTGCGGTATGTATTTGTACGGTGTACATTAGATGAGGTTGCGGTATGTATGTTTACAGTGTACATTAGATGAGGTTGCGGTATGTATTTGTACAGTGTACATAAGATGAGGTTGCGGTATACATGTATTTGTATGGTGTACATTAGATGAGGTTGCGGTATGTATTTGTATGGTGTACATTAGATGAGGTTGCGGTATGTATTTGTACGGTGTACATTAGATGAGGTTGCGGTATGTATTTGTACGGTGTACATTAGATGAGGTTGCGGTATGTATGTTTACAGTGTACATTAGATGAGGTTGCGGTATGTATTTGTACGGTGTACATTAGATGAGGTTGCGGTATGTATTTGTACAGTGTACATAAGATGAGGTTGCGGTATGTATGTTTACAGTGTACATTAGATGAGGTTGCGGTATGTATTTGTACAGTGTACATTAGATGAGGTTGCGGTATGTATTTGTACAGTGTACATAAGATGAGGTTGCGGTATGTATTTGTACGGTGTACATTAGATGAGGTTGCGGTATGTATGTTTACAGTGTACATTAGATGAGGTTGCGGTATGTATTTGTACGGTGTACATTAGATGAGGTTGCGGTATGTATTTGTACGGTGTACATTAGATGAGGTTGCGGTATGTATTTGTACAGTGTACATAAGATGAGGTTGCGGTATGTATTTGTACGGTGTACATTAGATGAGGTTGCGGTATGTATGTTTACAGTGTACATTAGATGAGGTTGCGGTATGTATTTGTACGGTGTACATTAGATGAGGTTGCGGTATGTATTTGTACGGTGCACATTAGATGAGGTTGGGGTATGTATTTGTACAATGTATATTAGATGAGGTTGCGGTACAGGTATTTCTACAGTGTACACTGTGATGGGTGTAGTGGGGTGAGTCCTGGGCCACTGAGCATTATACATAGTGATTAGAAAATTTCATTTTCTACCTAAAGTGGAAATTTCCTAAAATGTTCAGGAAAAAACAATGTAGGGCTCAACAGACTTGTTCAGTTTATGTTGTTCACAGCACGCATATGTTTGAATGAAACTTAATGATAAATCATATCATGTGACCCTACAGTGGAACAGTGGGGTTATATATCTATAAATTGATGATTTTATTCTATGAGATTCTTTAAATGAAGGTTCACACTGTTTTTAGGAGCTGGTGCATGTGATCGAGGAGATGGAAAAGGAAATCCGTGGACTGCGGAAAGAAATGCGGCACCAAGAGGGTCGTATCCGTGAAGAGGTCTGCCAGGAAATGATGAAACAATTTGTTGCTATTGAGAATGAATGCAGGTACATGTATTAGCTTGAAGTCACAGCTCCAATGTTACAACCCTTTCTAGATATCTATTATGGGTGGACTGATAGAATCTTTCACCACCTTGTTTATTTTATGGAACAGTTTAATTAAATCACTTCTGTTGGTGGCTCCCGTTCAACAAACCTGGATTCCTCCTGTTGAGTAGATGTTTTACGAGAAAAGCCCTTACCAGAAGTTAAATCCAAAATATGTTAGTTGAGACATCAATGCAGTGTAGTGTTGGGAATCGGTTGAAATTTTCTGATCGATCATCACTTGTGTGTAACCAATCGATGATCGATTAAAATTTTTTTTCAATAATTTTATTCAACACAGAAAAAAGCAACAAAAGGATTGTTCATTGGAGTATTAAGCTAACTGGAAATTTTGGCATGGGCTGTAAAATGCTTTAATCCATCCGTTATCTAAAGTCTATTATATATATATTTTGAACAAGAAAGTAGAACTGTGACTTACCATTGAAGGAATACGACTTTCTGCACATTTTACAAAGAGTTTTCGTCATATTTAAAGTATCTCTACTTAACAGACCTTCTGGTTTTCATTAAAAACCAAAATGTTTCCATACAATAGACCCTGCCTGTTTACCGGGACGATCGTATACGTTAACCTTGCTTCCATGGCTAGTCGCTTATGATCTTACAAACAAAATCCTAGTCATCGGTACATTTACATTCCTCCTAGTATTACAACACTGTACCAGTTATTGCGACGCTTGATTTTGTATGATACAAGCAGAATCATTTCCCGCAATCGACTGTGTTGTAGACACTGTCAAGCTGAATTTGCGTATGTTTATCTGAAATCCGGCTAAGATATTTTCATAAAACATGATGTAGGGCACTTCTGACGAAACTCGATTACAGATTTTTTACTCGATTAATTGATCAAATGTCTCAAACAAGTGAATTTGATTAATCAGAACATCACTAATGCAGTGTGCATGACTTTAAATGATCACTGAAGCTTACACCTTTGCTTTTGCTGTTTAGGGAGCGGATTCGTTGGACAGAAGAGCTGGCTGAGGAGACAATGGAGAAGAGGATCAAAGTCTTTACAGATGCTTATAAAGATCAAAGGAAGTCAGCCAAGAAAAGCAAGCAGAGTCAACGTATGGAGGATGAAGATGATGAATGGGTGTCCAGTATCCTGCTCCATCAAGAGAAGGTCAAAGTTGAGGTAGGTCAGAGGTTGAATACAATTCAAAGTCAAGAGTGAAGCTCCCTAGCTGTGTCAGTTTGTGTTTCTCAGGAAGCTGAGAAATGGGCTGGTCTGTTTTGTTGTGGTTATGTCCTTGGGCAAAACACTTTACTCTAATTGCTCTGGATGTCAGGTGACAGGCTTCCTGTATGTTGTTCGGTGAGGTAGTCAACAGCTGCATGGAGTCCTCTGCCTCAAAACGACCCTGGCTGTTCATTGGGCAATAAACCGAACAAACAAATAACAACAGTACTCTTTTGTTCTCATATGACATTCATATATATATATATACACGGTTTGTTAAGGCCCTGTATAAGAGATGTGGGTTGTCGATTACAGTAAACATGGTGTCCATTACCTATTTGTCCACACTGTTTCTGGAGAGAAAAAAGCTTAGAATCCAGAAGTTTAAAACTTACGGAAAGTCCACATGGTGTATTTAGGGGTTTAAAGCTTTCCTTTAGTAAAGGCGAAGGTCACTTTGTGAAAATATAGAAGGTGAGTACTATCAAATAATAAAACAAGACCCTTCCAGACCTGTCATAATACTTATTAAACTAGACTCACCTTTGGAGTCATATTAATATTAATATAACCTATGTAATTAGAAATTATGAATATGGTTCTGACAGGTGAAATATTTGGTATTTTGTATCATTTTGCATCATGTTATATAACCTTTTTATATGCTGTCAAATTTGACAGGAGTATTATGGTATGGCAATGTCCGTCTGGTGTAACCTTTCGTTTGTCTTGCAATCTCCTACATTTTTCAACTACATGTAATCACTTTCAAGCTTGGTATATATATCATGATCATGATATGAAGTTGTGTCTCCCTGATGTTTATTTCAGTATTTGATTTTTGTCCAGCAATCTCCTCCTACCTTTAAAATGTGGAACACATTATGATCCTGATAATAATTCTGATTCAACTGTTTTTGCTCTTTGTTCAGTATTCAATTTTTTGTTGGGAGATCTCCTATATTTTCCGACTGATTTCTTTGAAACTTTGAATGCAGTCATGATATAAAGTTATGTTTCCCCAAAGAAATTCTGGTCAACCATATTTTAATAAAAGATAGTATTTATAACAATATATGGCATTCAGCAGGCATATATTGTTCCCCCTCTTGTTGTAATCTGCAATGCCTGGTTTGAATTTTAGAGAAGTTTTGGTTGTTATTGGGCTAATTTATCGAATAGGCTAGTATTGTTCTGCAATAGATCTCTAGTGACATTTATCCTGAGATCATTTCATGCTCCATACACGGAAATTCATACTTTTTCTTGTTATTCAGGAGAAAGAGAAAGAAGTCTCCAGACTTCAGCAGCAGATTAGAGAGTTTGAACAACAGGTGAGAGGAGGTTTTAATTCATCATTCATGTGTTTATTTTTGCGCTATATGTAATTAGGTATAAAGATTACCTCCGGTGTTAACACTGGTATAAAGATTACCACGGGTGTTAATACTGGTATAAAGATTACCACCGGTGTTAACACTGGTATAAAGATTACCGTCAGTGTTAACACTGGTATAAAGATTACCACCGGTGTTAACACTGGTATAAAGATTACCACGGGTGTTAATACTGGTATAAAGATTACCACCGGTGTTAATACTGGTATAAAGATTACCACCGGTGTTAACACTGGTATAAAGATTACCACCAGTGTTAACACTGGTATAAAGATTACCACCAGTGTTAACACTGGTATAAAGATTACCGCTGGTGTTAACACTGGTATAAAGATTACCGCTGGTGTTAACACTGGTATAAAGATTACCGCCGGTGTTAACACTGATATAAAGATTACCGCCAGTGTTAACACTGGTATAAAGATTACCGCTGGTGTTAACACTGGTATAAAGATTACCGCCGGTGTTAACACTGATATAAAGATTACCGCCAGTGTTAACACTGGTATAAAGATTACCACCGGTGTTAACACTGGTATAAAGATTACCACCGGTGTTAACACTGGTATGAGGATTACCACCGGTGTTAACACTGGTATAAAGATTACCGCCAGTGTTAATACTGGTATAAAGATTACCACCGGTGTTAACACTGGTATAAAGATTACCGCCAGTGTTAACACTGGTATAAAGATTACCACCGGTGTTAACACTGGTATAAAGATTACCGCCAGTGTTAATACTGGTATAAAGATTACCGTCAGTGTTAACACTGGTATAAAGATTACCGTCAGTGTTAACACTGGTATAAAGATTACCGTCAGTGTTAATACTGGTATAAAGATTACCGTCAGTGTTAATACTGGTATAAAGATTACCGCCAGTGTTAATACTGGTATAAAGATTACCGTCAGTGTTAACACTGGTATAAAGATTACCGCCGGTGTTAACACTGGTATAAAGAATACCGCCAGTGTTAACACTGGTATAAAGATTACCGCCGGTATTAACACTGGTATAAAGATTACCGCCGGTGTTAACACTGGTATAAAGATTACCACCGGTGTTAACACTGGTATAAAGATTACCACCGGTGTTAATACTGGTATAAAGATTACCGTCAGTGTTAACACTGATATAAAGATTACCGCCGGTGTTAATACTGGTATAAAGTTTACCACCGGTGTTAACACTGGTATAAAGATTACCGTCAGTGTTAACACTGGTATAAAGATTACTGCCGGTGTTAACACTGATATAAAGATTACCGCCGGTGTTAACACTGGTATAAAGATTACCGTCAGTGTTAACACTGGTATAAAGATTACCACCAGTGTTAACACTGATATAAAGATTACCGCCGGTGTTAACACTGGTATAAAGATTACCACCGGTGTTAACACTGGTATAAAGATTACTGCCGGTGTTAACACTGGCATAAAGATTACCGCCAGTGTTAATACTGGTATAAAGATTACCGCCGATGTTAACACTGGTATAAAGATTACCGTCAGTGTTAACACTGGTATAAAGATTACTGCCGGTGTTAACACTGGCATAAAGATTACCGTCAGTGTTAATACTGGTATAAAGATTACCGTCAGTGTTAATACTGGTATAAAGATTACCACCGGTGTTAACACTGGTATAAAGATTACCACCGGTGTTAACACTGGTATAAGATTACCCGGTATTAACACTGGATAAGATTACCGTCAGGTGTTAACACTGGTATAAAGATTACCACCGGTGTTAACACTGGTATAAGATTACCTCCGGTGTTAACACTGGTATAAAGATTACCACCGGTGTTAACACTGGTATAAAGATTACCGCCGGTGTTAACACTGGTATAAAGATTACCGCCGGTGTTAACACTGGTATAAAGATTACCGCCGGTGTTAACACTGGTATAAAGATTACCGCCGGTGTTAACACTGGTATAAAGATTACCGCCGGTGTTAACACTGGTATAAAGATTACCGTCAGTGTTAATACTGGTATAAAGATTACCGCCGGTGTTAACACTGGTATAAAGATTACCTCCGGTGTTAACACTGGTATAAAGATTACCGTCGGTGTTAATACTGGTATAAAGATTACCGCCGGTGTTAACACTGGTATAAAGATTACCGTCAGTGTTAATACTGGTATAAAGATTACCGTCAGTGTTAACACTGGTATGAGGATTACTGCTGGCGTTAACACTGGTATAAAGATTACCACCAGTGTTAACACTCGTATAAAGATTACTGCCGGTGTTAACACTGGTATAAAGATTACCACCGGTGTTAACACTGTTATAAAGATTACCGCCGGTGTTAACACTGGTATAAAGATTACCACCGGTGTTAACACTGGTATAAAGATTACCACCGGTGTTAACACTGTTATAAAGATTACTGCCGGTGTTAACACTGGTATAAAGATTACCACCGGTGTTAACACTGGTATAAAGATTACCGTCAGTGTTAATACTGGCATAAAGATTACTGCGGGTGTTAACACTGGTATAAAGATTACCACCGGTGTTAACACTGGTATAAAGATTACCACCGGTGTTAACACTGGTATAAAGATTACCACCGGTGTTAACACTGTTATAAAGATTACTGCCGGTGTTAACACTGGTATAAAGATTACCGTCAGTGTTAATACTGGTATAAAGATTACCGTCAGTGTTAATACTGGTATAAAGATTACCACCGGTGTTAACACTGGTATAAAGATTACCACCGGTGTTAACACTGGTATAAAGATTACCGCCGGTGTTAACACTGGTATAAAGATTACCACCGGTGTTAACACTGGTATAAAGATTACCACCGGTGTTAACACTGGTATAAAGATTACCGCGGGTGTTAACACTGGTATAAAGATTACCGTCAGTGTTAACATGGTATAAAGGATTACCGACCGGTGTTAACACTGGTTAAAGATTACAGCCGGTGTTAACACTGGTATAAAGATTACCAGCCGGTGTTAACACTGGTATAAAGATTACCGCCGGTGTTAACACTGGTATAAAGATTACCACCGGTGTTAACACTGGTATAGAAAGATTACCACCCGGTGTAACACTGGTATAAAGATTACCACCGGTGTTAACACTGGTATAAAGATTACCACCGGTGTTAACACTGGTATAAAGATTACCGTCGGTGTTACACCGTCGGTGTTAACACTGGTATAAAGATTACCGCGGGTGTTAACACTGGTATAAAGATTACCACCGGTGTTAACACTGGTATAAAGATTACCGTCGGTGTTAATACTGGTATAAAGATTACCGTCAGTGTTAATACTGGTATAAAGATTACCGTCGGTGTTAACACTGGTATAAAGATTACCGTCGTTGTTAATACTGGTATAAAGATTACCGTCAGTGTTAACACTGGTATAAAGATTACCACCGGTGTTAACACTGGTATAAAGATTACCACTGGTGTTAACACTGGTATAAAGATTACCACCGGTGTTAACACTGGTATAAAGATTACCACCGGTGTTAATACTGGTATAAAGATTACCGCTGGTGTTAACACTGGTATAAAGATTACCACCGGTGTTAACACTGGTATAAAGATTACCGTCAGTGTTAACACTGGTATAAAGATTACCGCCAGTGTTAACACTGGTATAAAGATTACCACCGGTGTTAACACTGGTATAAAGATTACCGTCGGTGTTAACACTGGTATAAAGATTATCACCGGTGTTAACACTGGTATAAAGATTACCACCGGTGTTAATACTGGTATAAAGATTACCACCGGTGTTAACACTGGTATAAAGATTACCACCGGTGTTAATACTGGTATAAAGATTATCGGCGGTGTTAACACTGGTATAAAGATTACCGTCAGTGTTAACACTGGTATAAAGATTACCACCGGTGTTAACACTGGTATAAAGATTACCACCGGTGTTAATACTGGTATAAAGATTACCGCCGGTGTTAACACTGGTATAAAGATTACCGTCAGTGTTAACACTGGTATAAAGATTACCGTCAGTGTTAACACTGGTATAAAGATTACCACCGGTGTTAACACTGGTATAAAGATTACCACCGGTGTTAACACTGGTATAAAGATTACTGCCGGTGTTAACACTGGTATAAAGATTACCGCCGGTGTTAACACTGGTATAAAGATTACCGCCGGTGTTAATACTGGTATAAAGATTATCGGCGGTGTTAACACTGGTATAAAGATTACCTCCGGTGTTAACACTGGTATAAAGATTACCGCCGGTGTTAACACTGGTATAAAGATTACTGCCGGTGTTAATACTGGTATAAAGATTACCGCCAGTGTTAACACTGGTATAAAGATTACCGTCGGTGTTAACACTGGTATAAAGATTACTGCCGGTATTAACACTGGTATAAAGATTACTGCCGGTGTTAACACTGGTATAAAGATTACCTCCGGTGTTAATACTGGTATAAAGATTACCGCCAGTGTTAACACTGGTATAAAGATTACCGTCGGTGTTAACACTGGTATAAAGATTACCTCCGGTGTTAACACTGGTATAAAGATTACCACCGGTGTTAACACTGGTATAAAGATTACCTCCGGTGTTAACACTGGTATAAAGATTACCTCCGGTGTTAACACTGGTATAAAGATTACCGTCAGTGTTAACACTGGTATAAAGATTACTGCCGGTGTTAATACTGGTATAAAGATTACCGTCAGTGTTAATACTGGTATAAAGATTACCACCGGTGTTAACACTGGTATAAAGATTACTGCCGGTGTTAATACTGGTATAAAGATTACCGTCAGTGTTAACACTGGTATAAAGATTACCGCGGGTGTTAACACTGGTATAAAGATTACCGCCGGTGTTAACACTGGTATAAAGATTACCGCCGGTATTAACACTGGTATAAAGATTACCGCCGGTGTTAATACTGGTATAAAGATTACCACGGGTGTTAATACTGGTATAAAGATTACCACCGGTGTTAATACTGGTATAAAGATTACCGTCAGTGTTAACACTGGTATAAAGATTACCACCGGTGTTAACACTGGTATAAAGATTACCTCCGGTGTTAACACTGGTATAAAGATTACCGCCAGTGTTAACACTGGTATAAAGATTACCTAAGGTGTTAACACTGGTATGAGGATTACCGCTGGTGTTAACACTGGTATAAAGATTACCACCGGTGTTAATACTGGTATAAAGATTACCGCCGGTGTTAACACTGGTATAAAGATTACCGCCAGTGTTAACACTGGTATAAAGATTACCACCGGTGTTAACACTGGTATAAAGATTACCGTCTGTGTTAACACTGGTATAAAGATTACCGCCGGTGTTAACACTGGTATAAAGATTACCACGGGTGTTAATACTGGTATAAAGATTACCGCCGGTGTTAACACTGGTATAAAGATTATCACCGGTGTTAACACTGGTATAAAGATTACCACCAGTGTTAACACTGGTATAAAGATTACCGTCAGTGTTAACACTGGTATAAAGATTACCACCGGTGTTAACACTGGTATAAAGATTACCTCCGGTGTTAACACTGGTATAAAGATTACCACCAGTGTTAACACTGGTATAAAGATTACCGTCAGTGTTAACACTGGTATAAAGATTACCGTCAGTGTTAACACTGGTATAAAGATTACCACCGGTGTTAACACTGGTATAAAGATTACCTCCGGTGTTAACACTGGTATAAAGATTACCTCCGGTGTTAATACTGGTATAAAGATTACCGCCGGTGTTAACACTGGTATAAAGATTACCGCCGGTGTTAATACTGGTATAAAGATTACCGTCAGTGTTAACACTGGTATAAAGATTACCTCCGGTGTTAACACTGGTATAAAGATTACCGTCAGTGTTAACACTGGTATAAAGATTACCACCGGTGTTAACACTGGTATAAAGATTACCACCGGTGTTAACACTGGTATAAAGATTACCGCCGGTGTTAACACTGGCGTAAAGATTACCACCGGTGTTAAAACTAATATGTAATTGGTTGTAGGATTCTACGGAGAAAACAAAAGATGACCAGACATCAGTGGTTGAGGAGATGTCACTTCAACTTACAGAGCTACGCGAGACAGTTTCAGAGAAGGTGAGTACCATACAGCCAAAGTTTGTCAGCTTTGAGCGTGTCTAATATTCTTCTTAAACTATTGTCAGTCTTGAAATACTGAAAGTATTGATTATATCAAAATAAACATGTTTAATTTTTTCAAAATCTAAGGCTTATTATCCACAGTAATTTATTGTAAAACCCTGTTTATAAGGGATTGATCAGTAGCTAAGTAGAGGATTAAAATGCTTTCCGAAGTTGACAAATTGCAGTTGAATAGCTGAAATTTACTCTTTTGGTTGTTGTTAACATACTGTAAATCACTTCCATTTTGCGTGGTATTTATTTTTAGGTTAATATGTAAGGAGAGCCAATTAAAAAATCCAATTCTTCGTGATAATTTGTATGAAAATAACACATTTGGGTGGTGGCCAAGCTATCAGTTACTGATGTACGAGTCTTGCGGAGTAAATGACAAATAGTTCATCATTGCATGAACTTAAAGTGATTTCTAGATCAGCATTTGCGAAATCATGTACTCGTTTATATATATGAAGAGGTAAGTTCACAAAAATAAAATTTCACCAAATCGAAATGATTTACAGTAAATAAAAGGATTTGTATGAAACACTTTTGTTCATGAATACACATCTTAGAACATACTTGAAGAGTTGTCTACAGTAGAATTGCTTGTTAAATATGTTAGTGATTTCCCTGCTGAAAATCACCAGTATTTCTCGAGTTTGTGCATTCTAAGAAAGTATGTAAATTAAAGGAATAATATTCAATAGACTGTCACTATGATGTGTACATGGATAAGTGATGTCTGTACAGGACGAAGAGATAGATAAGCTGAATGAGATGCTGGAGGAAGCTGGAGAGACATTTGCTGAGAAGGAGACAGAACTTTCCCGTTTACACAATCTCATTTCTGGTCACGAGGACAAGATTAAGGAACAGGTGAAGGTTATATTTATAGATAGATGTTTAAGTGTTTGGGAACACTTTTGAATTATGATTGATTATCACGAATTCCCAAATGATCAGTCATAAAGAGAAGGGGCTCTGATAGATTTGTCATGTAGAGCATTAGAAAGGTAGCCTCAGGTGAGGATCTAAGGTGCAGGGTTCAATTATTTCTGTCCTTGGTGGGCTGTGTTTCACAGGCAGATGATTAATAGACTGGTCTGTGTTGTTGTGGTTATGTCCTTTGGCAAGACACTTAACCCTCATTGGTCAGGATGGCAGTATGTTGTTCAGTGAGGTAGCCACCACACAGGGCAATGAACCCAACAAAACAGATAGGCAAATGATCATTAATAGAAAGCAAATATCTACAAAAATATAAACCAAAATGGTGGGAGGAGGGGATATGATGGATATTGTTATGGTATCTTACTGCTATGTATTAAAATAGCTTTAACACATTTTGATGAATATTTATTAGAAAGTTTTTCAAGTCAAATGAAAATAATTCTGGAAAGTTTCCATTTTATAGTCAAATCATGATCAGTCATAAGATCAGGATCACTTTTGTCAGGGTTTAAATGACTAAGAAACTAATCAATCAATAAAGATATTAGAAGCTTTTTAATGGTGTTTTAATGGTGTTTATAAATAGTTTGTAAAGTTACCGTACCATTCATGTAAAGGGTAATGCCCCAGTGACTCATTACCTTAGAAAGTAATGAAGCTGATGTTTTAAACTAAATGTTTTTATGTTTCAGTGAAACAATTTTGAAATTGTCATGTAACAACATCTTTTGATGATTATCTTAATCATACAAGATAATTTGCTTCTAGTAATTAAAAAAGCCATTGGTAACAAGTTACACGTCTGTATTCATTTTTTGGAAGAATATACGATGATGACATTGCTGAAAAGATATAGAAACAAATTATTGATACCCTGTTCTTATTAGGTGTGAATGTGTTATTAATGATTTCAGGGAAGAACGACTGCAGATTTGGAGGAAGCACTTAGGGAGAGCCGACTTGCCCTTGACACTGCAGACCGACGTCTCACACAACAGGAGGATGCTGCTACTACTCAAAATGAGGCCAAGGCCAAATTACAAGGTACAAAGGGCAAATTGCAAAAAGTTGTATCCAAAAGTACAAGAGTAAAATATACTCCCCCTTTATTCTCCTCCCTGGATAGTCCAGCCAGCACTAGCCAGAATAAGAATGTAATTTTGAGACCTAGCACAGAGCTGATATCGAAGTTTAACCCCAGCAAGCGAATTTTACAGCTGATTGTTACCCCTCTACAAAATAAAATCCTTGCCCACCACACTCGCACCAGCCTTCTGCGGCTACGTAACTCCCCTGCTAAAGATCCAACACGAGGTCGCGCGTGTCTAAACAGGATTCAAGAAACTGATAAAGAAAACCCCAGAGGACATAAAAATATCAAGCGAAAGCTTGTAGATGACAATGACACTAGCCTGAGCAAACGGCGGAGAGTGAGCTTAAAAAGAAATCGCGTCAGTGGAAGCCGGGAAACTCGGCGACGGATATCTGGGAAAAAGTACAACCTGAGGAGTAAACGATTCTGATGCTCAGAGTTTATGTGATTCAGAACACTGACAGATTATTGTACATTTCTAACAGAAGTTCTATGAATCACTATAAAAGGATGTGGCCCTTGAATTCCACCATGTTTGAAATAAAGCTCTACATGTAACATACTGTGAGCAAAAACCTAGGTATTGGACTCACAAATGGACAATTTCAAATATGGAATGCAGATGTCTTTCAAAACATTGTCTGCTTTTCAGTGTATTTCATTGTGACATCAACTCATGGTATTTCAGGTTGACACTATGTTGAAGAATAAGGCTTTAAAATCGTCAACTGATTTATACAGATTTTATATGATGTTAGTTCAGTTACTTACCATCAGATATATGTACAAAAAGTTATTTCTTGTTTTTTTTTTAATATGTCTGAAGGTCTGGGTCATTTCTTCAACCATAACTTTTGTAATTACAGTCAAACCTGCCTATAGCAGATTCCTGTCTATAACAACCACTCACATTCCGAAACACTTTACAATGACCTGTTTTTCTGAAAAACGTGACCAAATTTAGCTCTGTTCTCTGGCTAAAATGACACATGTTTCAAACAAATAAAGGTTAAATTGTCTAAATTCCATTTATCAGATTTATTAAGTGTATCTAAACAAGTCCAACATACTGGTTATAGATGATGCAGCATCTGTTTTAGACTAAAGTATACATCATATTTATTTGCATTTCAGGAATTTATTTGAAACATTTACCTGGAATGATTTGAACACATTAAATACACTACATATTTTCGTTAGGTTTCCACATTCTACAAACCACATATATATAATTGCCATTTAGTAGACTGGATTGATAAATATAAGCCGCTATATCACACCTGTATAAAACGACTACCTGTCTAAAGTGACAGGTCAGCAGTTGTTATAGAAATGTTTGACTGTTTTTAGTGTATATTTTAGATACTTTTATGTCCTACCTAAACCATGTAACTTTAGCATTTTAAGAATGTTTTATATCATTATGTGATTTGATAATGTGAGAAGGTCAAATAATGGGTTTTGAGGTCACTGGTTAAAAGATTTTAGCAGACAATTATATCATAATTTGAATGTCTGATCAAAATAATCCAGATTTATTTGGCTATGTATTTACCTACTAAATGTGATTCATCAAATTAAAAAAAACTTACGTTGCACTTTCAAAATTAAGGAAACACATCCCAAATGATATAGATATATGTATTATGAATTTATGTATTTTTGTTTTCACTGTACAATTCCGGAAACAGTAGTTATCTGTTTAAGTTTGCACGAATCTAAGAGATTTAAATATTCAGTAAAATTTCTGAATGCGAGCATATTTTTTCTTAATAGACATTATAAATTATATGTTTGAATAAACTGAGTATAAGAGTTTTCAAGTACTGAAAATGCATCCTCAAGAGAAATATAATTCTTTGTTCAAGAGGGATTATTAATTTAAGAGGGAATCTTGACAAAATCCACAAAATTCCAGTGGTTACCATGACAATACAAGGTATTTTGTACACGATACTATATGCTGTAGATAGAACTGAGGAGGCTGTGATTTTTAACACTTTTGCTTTAAGCAGTGATTCAGATATATTATGTGATAATTCAGTGTTGATGTGTAAGGGGTTTTATATTGGTGTAGTCACACTTCATGGGATATATGTATGTGAGGCCTGGAGGATGTTGTACAGTTCTGACCTGTTAGTCAGTATTATTCCCAGCTTATATGGCTGAGTAGTGTGCTCACTGGGTTACTAGGGTTTGTTCCTATAGTATAAAGGGTAAAAACATCCCGTAAAACATCGGCTGTACAGTTGAACGATATTACTGGTACATTAACAAGGCCCAATCAGGCCATTATTTTTAGCCCACCATCTGATAATAGTGGGTTGTTCAAATCACTGTTGTCTGTCAATTGTCTAACAATTCCTGTTATTTCTCTTACTTAAAAAGGTTTTCGAACAATCTTTCTCAATGTAGGTTTCTGTGAGTCCTTAGTTATGCATGTTCAATTTTGAGACTTGACAAATGAAAACAAAATGGCTGACAGGAGGCCATTTTGGTTTTGAAGTTTGTTATTGCTACTTACTCAGTAGTAGTGCATGTCTCTTAATTTCCGTATGTAGTTTCCCCTTGATCCTTATTTGTGAATGTTAAGTTGTGTGATTTATAACAAAAATTCAACAGATGATCAATAATGGGTAATATGAGAAAAGTTGGGAAAAATGAAACTTTCATAGAACAAATAAAGATAAAAAAGGTGGCCATGGGTACTTAAATCTGTCTTTGATATTCTGTTTTAATAACTTAACCATATACATTTTTTGTTCTTCATCTCTTTTTTGTTTTTGTTTTATCAAATTGCTGCTTTGAAAAATCTGTCCCATCATCCTTCGGAGAAGGTAGAATTGACTGAATATGTTTTATGTATATGTGTGATTTAAATCCCACGTCAAGTATAATCATGATCAATGCAGTCCTATATATAATGAAATCATACTACACAGTCTGAATGTTTTGAAGCAAAAAATATGTACCTAATAAAACATGTTTAACTGCGATATAATAGTTTGTGTTATGTGGAGATGGTTTGTGGTGATTCTGGGCAACTTCTGGCAGAACATCCGCCCCCTATCTGTTCCCCCCTCACTCACCTGTACATTAAATATGTTAACTCATTCTGTTTGACAGCTTTTGTAAATTTGATATATTCTTGTTTGTAATTTTTGAATTAACTGGTCATATGATTTGTCATAGACCTTTTTACAAACTTTCATAATTCAGATTGAATTTCCAAGAATAATTCAAGAAGATATATACATGTATTGTCTGAACAACTAGTAGTGTTTTATGATTCTTTAAGGTTGAATACTATTTTGATAGGTGTGTTTGTGTCTCGTTGCAGGTGAGTGCAGTGTGAGTTTCCAGTCGTGGGGAGGGGTCTGCCAGTCTACCCTATCACCGTTAATGCCCAGACTTTGGGAATGTGAACATATATTTCTGCATCTGATCACTTCCTATAATTTCTCTTTTAAAAATTTATGTAAAAGTAAGATTTTTTAGTCTGAGCATAATCCCAAAAGTCTGAGCATTATTTTCAGCTGCAAAATTGGTGAGTAATGTTACGTTAAAACTTAGCATGGAAGAACACATGGCAGATGCCTCCTCCCTGTTACTCCTCTGAAGGGTATCTGATGAGCAAGTCACTGCTTAAGGGCTAGCCATTGTGCAAGCAACTACTCAACAGCTCATTTGAAATAATGCCAGTTTCAATGAAATATTCACAAGCCAGAACACACACAAAATAATAATGAAAGAGGACAAGTATGCTTTTCCTATTAGATTTTTGAGATATGTTTATTTGTGCTATTCCAGTAAAATATCGACCCAATATCGAGTTCCATGAAAAAAACACTCCGCATACATGTGTTATAAATTGTACAGTTTTGGATGTTATTGACAGGATAGGATTCAAAATAGTCATCTACAGCAAGACATGACAGTAATCCCTCGGACCGAGATACTTTATGTCTTATCTTTGGACCAATTCTGAGTTTAGACAATCAAGAGTATTCCCCCTTGTGTCGAGATTTTGAAGTTACAGTAGATAAGGTTCCAGTATTCACTGAAAAAACTTTTATTTCAATTGAAGGAGTAACAATAAATCAAAGACATATATATCAACTAGCTGATGACACCAACCCAGAAAGGTGATAGAAGCCAGATTAAAACACTAATATCAGTGAAAGATGTTCGTATCAATCTTGTAACATTATCAATATCAACCTGAGACACCAACTTACAGAGATCAAGGGCCTGTTTGTTTATCTGGTCCAGTTCGTCTATTTTTAGATGTGATATTTCCGGCATGGATCTTGATAGATCTTCATATCTAGAAACAGGACTTGAAAGTCTTTGTCAAGGCTCGCCTGAAAACAACATAAAATCACCAGCTCTGTCCTTATTTCAAAAACGAACAACTCTGGGCCAACCGATAAATGAAAAATGCCGAAAATCAAATATCAAAGATGCTTCACCATCAACTGCATATGCACTACTTGTCAAAAAAATGTATGTAATGACACCCATCGTTTAGAAGGAATAATTTAAATAAACATCGGCAAATGAAGACATTTCATGAGTGTTTTGAATATGATCACTTATAACTTCATAATTTATGAACCAAATAAAGAGGCAAAATATACTTGATTTTCTTCGAGATGTAATTTATCATTTCATTTGAATTTAAAATAAAAAGAGAACTTGAAATGTTTGGAGGGCAGTAATAGCACTAAGTATGTAACTGTTGGAGGGCAGTAATAGCATTAAGTATGTTACTATTGGAGGGCAGTAATGGCATTAAGTATGTAGTTATTGGAGGGCAGTAATAGCATTAAGTATGTAGCTATTGGAGGGCAGTAATAGCATTAATAATGTTACTATTGGAGGGCAGTAATGGCATTAAGTATGTTACTATTGGAGGGCAGTAATAGCATTAAGTATGTTACTATTGGAGGGCAGTAATAGCATTAAGTATGTTACTATTGGAGGGCAGTAATAGCATTAAATATGTAACTATTGGAGGGCAGTAATAGCATTAAGTATGTAGCTATTGGAGGGCAGTAATAGCATTAAGTATGTACCTATTGGAGGGCAGTAATAGCATTAAATATGTAGCTATTGGAGGGCAGTAATAGCATTAAATATGTAGCTATTGGAGGGCAGTAATAGCATTAAGTATGTAACTATTGGAGGGCAGTAATAGCATTAAGTATGTAACTATTGGAGGGCAGTAATAGCATTAAGTATGTACCTATTGGAGGGCAGTAATAGCATTAATAATGTTACTATTGGAGGGCAGTAATAGCATTAAGTATGTAGCTATTGGAGGGCAGTAATAGCATTAAATATGTAGCTATTGGAGGGCAGTAATAGCATTAAGTATGTTACTATTGGAGGGCAGTAATAGCATTAAGTATGTAACTATTGGAGGGCAATAAATAGCATTAAGTATGTAACTATTAGAGGGCAGTAATAGCATTAAGTATGTAGCTACTGGAGGGCAGTAATAGCATTAAGTATGTAACTATTGGAGGGCAGTAATAGCATTAAGTATGTAGCTATTGGAGGACAGTAATAGCATTAAGTATGTAGCTATTGGAGGGCAGTAATAGCATTAAGTATGTAGCTATTGGAGGGCAGTAATAGCAGTAAGTATGTTACTATTGGAGGGCAGTAATAGCATTAAGTATGTAGCTATTGGAGGGCAGTAATAGCATGAAGTATGTCGCTATTGGAGGGCAGTAATAGCATTAAGTATGTTACTATTGGAGGGCAGTAATAGCATTAAATATGTAACTTAAGGAGGACAGTAATATATTATACAATCGACTTTGAGCACACAAATCCTAATTTGGGCAAAAGAATTTAATTAAAAACATGATTTAGTATATTTTTTATATTCAATAGTATAATAATATGCAAGACTTTTATAGTTTTAAAGATATTTATGACTGCATGTCAAAAAAAATATGAATCACATTTTCGCATTTTTTTGTTTTATTGTTACAAATTACTAACATGTTTTGTAACATAAAATGAACTAGCATGGTATTTAATGCAAACTTCAAAGGAAACAATTTATGAAACAGTCCCAGATAAATCTTCAATTCTTTAAGCCATCGTCCATGATAATAAGAACATAGACATGAAAATCCTGACATTACAGAGGAACTGAGCACTGTCAAAGGATGTGTCGGGTTCCTGGAGCAGACTGTCAAACAGAAGGAGGAGGAAGTACGTGTGTGGAAGTCAAGATGTCAGCGGGCAGAGGAGGACAGTATTAAGCAGGAACAGGCCCTTATCAATGGCTACAAGGCTGAGATCTCCACACTCAAACAACAGGTAAATATAGTCTGTAGGGTATAGAGGTGTGGAGCCCTAGTCAATGTCTACAAGGCTTAGATCTCCACACTCAAACAACAGGTAAATATAATCTGTAGGGTATAGAGGAGTGGAGCCCTAGTCAATGTCTACAAGGCTGAGATCTCCACACTCAAACAACAGGTAAATATAGTCTGTAGGGTATAGAGGAGTGGAGCCCTAGTCAATGTCTACAAGGCGGAGATCTCCACACTCAAACATCAGGTAAATATATACTGTAGGGTATAGAGGAGTGGAGCCCTAGTCAATGTCTACAAGGCCGAGATCTCCACACTCAAACATCAGGTAAATATAGTCTGTAGGGTATAAAGGAGTGGAGCCCTTATCAATGGCTACAAGGCTGAGATCTCCACACTCAAACAATAGGTAAATATATACTGTAGGGTATAGAGGTGTGGAGCCTGATCAATGACTACAAGGCCGAGATCTCCACACTCAAACAACAGGTAAATATAGTCTGTAGGGTATAGAGGAGTGGAGCCCTTATCAATGGCTACAAGGCTGAGATCTCCACACTCAAACAACAGGTAAATATAGTCTGTAGGGTATAGAGGTGTGGAGCCCTAGTCAATGTCTACAAGGCCGAGATCTCCACACTCAAACAACAGGTAAATATAGTCTGTAGGGTATAGAGGTGTGGAGCCCTAGTCAATGTCTACAAGGCCGAGATCTCCACACTCAAACATCAGGTAAATATAGTCTGTAGGGTATAGAGGAGTGGAGCCCTTATCAATGGCTACAAGGCTGAGATCTCCACACTCAAACAACAGGTAAATATAGTCTGTAGGGTATAGAGGTGTGGAGCCCTAGTCAATGTCTACAAGGCCGAGATCTCCACACTCAAACAACAGGTAAATATATACTGTAGGGTATAGAGGTGTGGAGCCTGATCAATGACTACAAGGCCGAGATCTCCACACTCAAACAACAGGTAAATATAGTCTGTAGGGTATAGAGGTGTGGAGCCCTAGTCAATGTCTACAAGGCTGAGATCTCCACACTCAAACAACAGGTAAATATATACTATAGGGTATAGAGGTGTGGAGCCCTAGTCAATGTCTACAAGGCTGAGATCTCCACACTCAAACAACAGGTAAATATATACTGTAGGGTATAGAGGTGTGGAGCCCTAGTCAATGTCTACAAGGCTGAGATCTCCACACTCAAACAACAGGTAAATATAATCTGTAGGGTATAGAGGTGTGGAGCCCTAGTCAATGTCTACAAGGCTGATATCTCCACACTCAAACAATAGGTAAATATATACTGTAGGGTATAGAGGTGTGGAGCCTGATCAATGACTACAAGGCCGAGATCTCCACACTCAAACAATAGGTAAATATATACTGTAGGGTATAGAGGTGTGGAGCCTGATCAATGACTACAAGGCTGAGATCTCCACACTCAAACAACAGGTAAATATAGTCTGTAGGGTATAGAGGAGTGGAGCCCTAGTCAATGTCTACAAGGCTGAGATCTCCACACTCAAACAACAGGTAAATATATACTGTAGGGTATAGAGGAGTGGAGCCCTTATCAATGGCTACAAGGCTGAGATCTCCACACTCAAACAACAGGTAAATATAGTCTGTAGGGTATAGAGGTGTGGAGCCCTAGTCAATGTCTACAAGGCTGAGATCTCCACACTCAAACAACAGGTAAATATAGTGTGTAGGGTATAGAGGTGTGGAGCCCTAGTCAATGTCTACAAGGCCGAGATCTCCACACTCAAACAACAGGTAAATATAGTCTGTAGGGTATAGAAGAGTGGAGCCCTTATCAATGGCTACAAGGCTGAGATCTCCACACTCAAACAACAGGTAAATATAGTCTGTAGGGTATAGAGGTGTGGAGCCCTAGTCAATGTCTACAAGGCTGAGATCTCCACACTCAAACAACAGGTAAATATATACTGTAGGGTATAGAGGTGTGGAGCCTGATCAATGACAAGGTTGAGACCCTGCACTCAACCAATAGATTATCATTTTGCCATTTCAAATTTTACATTATTGTACCTAAACAATTAAGCAAAATGTCCTTTCTGAGGTTTTTGGGAATATTTACAGATGTTGGAGATGAAATCTAACTCTAGTGTGACAAAGACTTCAACACTCTTGTGTGATTCCTCTCCAAGAAAAAAAGTAATGGATGAGGAAAAAGACACTTTCTACCAGAACTTGTCTGTCCAGTTGAAGGAGTTACAGGCAGAACTAGACAGAAACTCAGCTGTTACACTGGAGCTTCAACAGGCACTAGAGACTGCTAGGTGAGCAGACAATTATCACATACTATAGTATTAATCAGTCCGCCATCACTTGAACTTTTGATTTCTTCTATAACATGCGTAAAAATATCTTAATTTTCCAGTTTTGCATTCCTATAAAATCTGTTACTTAGCAACATCTGTTTGAATTATACAGGGCAGTGAGTGAGGACCTTGACCAACAGCTGGGCCAGGAAAAGAATGGTCACAAAGAGACCAGAGCCCAACTCTCTCAACTAGTACAGGAGAACGAGGAACTACAACAGCTCAAGGTCAAGGTCACACAACTAGAAAACAGCTTTGAGGACCGAGAGCAAAATCTAGCTTCTGAGGTAAATACAATTAGTGTTACAGTGCAAGGAAGGAATTACTGCATCAAAGTTGAAACATAGTAGTCCAATATTGGGTGAATAAGTAATGTCATTGTTTACTAGAGCAGCCCATATCTAGTAAGAACAGGGGCCTGTTCATTTATGCGGACAAACCAGTTCGTCAGTTATTAAATGCAATATTTCATATATATATCTTGAAGGACCTGCAAATGTTAATACAGGCCTTGGAAGTCTTTGTGAAGGCTCGTCAGAAAACAATATTATATCACAAGGTCCGTCTTTATTTCATAAACGAACAACACCGTTTAGACTGCAAAAACAGAAACGGCCCAGGAAAATATGAATCTGCCCATTAGTGTTTTTAAACTTAAACTTAGTTTTTAAAGAGCAATGAAACATTTCAAAATATCATTAAGGTGGAACAAAATCTTCGAGCTGAAGGATTGATAGCAGAGCTTGAGGAGGAACTGAGGACATTTAAGTCTGCAGACTACCCAGATCAGGCAGTGCGGCTGGAGAAGGAGGTGGCAACACTCCAGGAATCGCTGGCTGGGAAGGAGGAAGAGTTGGAAACTCTCACAGAGAAAGTGGAAGAGTTAGAGACGGTCAATGGTGGTTTACGAGAAATGGTCAACCAGACAACTGCTGACCTCCAGGCCAAAGAGCATATGCTCACAGAGGTGACAGCTAAGATCAAGGTAAATTCACAGGTTTCAAGGAATTCTGTATAGAGAATGGTAGATCTGTCTCCTAAAACAATGGCTGGATTGTATTTGGGTGACAACCAATAGTTATTATGGATTGAAGAGTGTTTTTATTTGGAAGTTGGGAGAAAATATTCCTTTGTGTCATCTTGATTTACCAGTGGATTTTCAGGCAATGAAGGGGACGTCTCTGGGTTTGTTTCTATTTCTATGAGATCAAGTAACTCTTACCAAGATGGTGGCAAACAAAATTTCATTTTTTTGTCTCAAAATTGAACACAACCAAACTATTGTTCTTGTTTTGAAGGTAAATGAAGATATGAAACAGAGTGCCTTGTCCCCGAGCAGCCCTCTATCCAGCCTCCAGCGTAGGATGAAAGAGATCCGGCACGAGTCAGAGGCCACCAAAAAGGAGCTGACAACCACTGTCAAGGAACACAAGAAACTACAGGGGGAATTCAGTACAGCAAAAGTAACCATCAAGGTGGGTCAGGAGAACGTGACTAAATGGTCACTACAGTTTGAACTCAATACTTTACACCTGTGTTCAAGTTGACTTAACTGTAAATGAGATGTGATAGGGGCAGCTCAGAATGGCAGCTCCAGCTGAATGTTTCCAGGGGCAGAGTTGAGAAAGATGATGGCTGATAGCTAATGGCCAAATAACCATGGATAATAATTTGTGAACCACTTTGAGATGGTTAGATTACTGTGATAAAGCAGTATATAAGAACTTCAGATTATTATTAATTATTTATTATCATTATCTCATGTTAAACAGTATTAATGTAAATGACTAAACCCTTTTTGTTGATAACTGTATTAATACTGTTTAGACAACTGGTTTTGATAATGAATTGTTTTTTAGTGTTAAGAAAAATATTTGACACATAAATATTATATTACTGTTCAGGAAGGGCAGGAGAAGGTCGACCAGCTGACTTCTCATATCAAGGACCTCGAATTCCAACTCGACGAGAGCCAGATCGATCGATCACACATTATGGAGGATCAGAGAATAGCTGAAGATAAGGTTGATCAACTACAAGTCAAAGTCGAGGAGCTAGAGAAATGTGTCGAAGAACGCAATACACAACTGACAAAGCTCAATGGAGAGATGGAACAACTAGTTGCCAAAGGTATACGTGATATACTGTGTTATTACACTAGAAAAATAAAAGTTTAAAGAAAGCTGTTTTGAGATCACTAAAAAAAAAAGTGTATATTGATAAGATGTTACACTGTACTGGAACACACTAGTTCATAATACCTTGTGGATAAAAGTGAAATTTACGTTATTTTGTGTATAGCTAACCTTAATAGTTGTTTCTTTAACCACAGTATTCCAGTACAGAGTAACCACTCCTTATGTACATTTTGTTGATGATTGACAAGTGAAATTACATGAGGCAATTGCACTAAAATAGAACTACTCTATTACATGGAAAGTTAATTGTGTATAAACTTTCGCACTTTGTTTTCGTGGTTGCTATATAGTGATACATACAACAATATTTGTTTTATAATGTATTTATATTTACGAATATTGTGTTTGTGTTATTGTTATATTATTGTTGCATGCTGCAAAAGTCCCACGAAAAAGTTTGATGTTACACATTGTTGGATCCTGGGTTACCAAGTTGCCAGAGCTAGAACTTTTGTGCATTCTTATCGGATATCTAGTGTGTTTTAATCATTGGTTAATATAGGGATTGAGCATTGTTTTCATTGTGTTTATGGTGGTGTGTTGGCACTATATGTTGAATATGTCTGTATCCCATTGCATTCATACCACCGTTAACGCAATAAATACACCGTTCAATGCATATATTTACATCAAACAAATCATTGAAATACTGTAAGAAGAAAATAAAAGTTGGGATGTGTTGCGACATTGGTAACTACAGCAGCTATGGTTGCTAAGATGATATAGTGCCGGTGAATCTATGTAAACACACCGATATATTGCTAACAAAATTAAAAGAAACAACTCAACATTTGTGTTTAATGCCTTTTACGTTTTTAATTCATTGATATCCCAATCCACAATTTCCATCTCTGATTAACTATGTCAAGCACAGTGTGTATTGACACAGAGTTAGTAGTGACATGGGCGAATGTTCTAAATGAGCTGTACGCTTCAGCCATTTGTTGTTACCTACCCCATTAATAAGTTATATATGCACCCATTTCTGAAATATTCAGTTTAGTTTTTGACAAATTACTCCCTTGACATTAGCTTTTTGTACAGAGATCATTTGATAAGAGGAGAAAATGCTAAAATTGTGTTGATCAGTCCTTTCAAAATGGCGCCGTCTAGTTGATGTTTTGTAATGTCACAAAGAGATGACATCATGATTATGATAAAGATTCTCACACTTATTAGTCTGCTGAGCCTTTTTTCACTGTGTCTACGCTAATTTATTCACAGAGTTTACTTAGCTGAAGAAGGCAGAGGTGTAATACAACGTATAAAAAAATATCCTGTATTCTTTCTTTCTTTCAAAATACAACACTAACTGTTGTTGTGGTATGTTACAGGTGAGAAGGAAGACCAGATAGAAAGACAGAATATTGAAGGAATGAAGGAGGAACTGGAACAAGCCAAACAAGACCTAGATACAAAAAGACAGCTGGCTGAGAATATGTCAGAGGAGCTACAAAAGATCAAGGATGAATTAAAACAAATATCAAAGAAAGGCAGCAAAGGTAGTAAGAAAGTGATAGAGAGGCTGGAAGGTCAGTGTGAACAGCTAGGTCAGACTATCAAGGACAGGGAGGCTGAAATAGAGAGACTCAAGTCAGAGTTGTCAGCTATCCAGTCATCTGCAGACACGGGAGTGATTGTCAAGTCAAACCAAATTGACAGTCTCCATGATGAGCTTAAAAATCTGCAGACAGAGATGGCGGTGATGGAGAAAAAGATAGCTGACAGGGACCGCGCGATTAAAGACCTCAATGAACTGTATGAACAGGACCAGAAGGAGTTGGATGAGAAAGATTTCACATTGAGAACTCTGAGAAAAGAAAAAGAAAAGGCCTCTGGGGAAAGTGAAAGGGCAGTTACTCAGAAGTTGACAAAACTTCAGGAGGAATTGGAGGCCAAAACAGAGAGAATTTGTGAGTTGGAAACTATGGAGGAGAAAACAAAACAACTTGAAGATGAGATAGCCAGCTTAAGACAGAAACTTAGTGAGCTAGAAAATGTTAATGAGGAAAAAGAACAAGTTGAAAATGAACTAGAAGGAAAAGCACAAAAACTTTCTAAATTGGAAACTGTGAATGAGAAAAAGGAACAAGTCGAGAATGAGTTAGCCAGCCTAAGAGATAAACTTAAGGAGTTAGAAAATGTGACACAAGAAAAGGAACAACTCGAAAAGGAGTTAGCCAGCCTAAGAGATAAAATAATTGAATTAGAAAATGTGACAAAAGAAAAGAAACAACTTGAGAATGAGTTAGCCAGTTTGGGACAGAATCTCAGCGAACTTAAAACAGTGAAGGATGAAAATGAACAAGTTATGAGCGAGCTAAAGAGCTTAAGACAGAAACTTTGTGAATTTAAATCACTTCAGGAGGAAAAGGAAGAGCTAGTAAAGGAATTAGAGGATAACACACACAGACTTTGTGAACTGAAACTTTAAAGGAAAAATTAATTCAGCTTCAAGAAGAATTAGATTGTAAAGAAACGAAGATGTGTGAATTGAACACAGCCAGAGAGAAAGATGAAGGGGAATTGAAAAGTCAAGCAGAAGGAATCAGTAAACTTTCAGAGCAAGTGGAGTCAACAGAATCCAGGATAAAGGATTTGATGACAGAGAGGAGTGAGTTAGAAAAGAAAGCTGAGAGTCTAGAGGAAAGTTTACACGGAAAAGACCACCAGCTAGAGGAGCTGAAGAAGGTTTTAACAGACCTTCAAAATGAGACTAAAATGTCCAGTAACGAAACAAACTCTGAACTCTCTAAAGTCAAAATGGAGCTGGCAGAGACCAAGTCGGCCTTACACATGACAAATACACTTCACCAGAGGGCCAAGAAAGAGCTGTTGGAAAAAACCAAACACGCCCAGGAACTGGAGGAGAGGTCAAAGGTCAGATGTGAAGAGGAGGTCAGTAAAAAGGCAGAAATGGAAGAAGAGATGGCAGCAGTTAAAGGAAAGCTGGTAGAACTTGAGTCCTTAAAACACGACCTGGAATCAAAAAATCAGACAGTTAAATGTCTAAACAATGAACTAGAGGTGGCCATGACTAAGGTTGGTGATCTTACCTCACAGAATGCTGAGACAGACAGAAAAATGCAAGAGCTGGAGGGAAAAATTACTGTGCAGAGTGAACAAAGTAAGATTCAACTTCAACAGGAAGAGGAGAAACTCTCAGCTCTAGTGAAGGCTTGTGAGGAAAAGTCCAGCATCATAGAATCGCAAGCAGCTAAGATCAAGGAACTAGCTGGGGATAAGGATAAGTCTGATGTGTTAGTCACTGAAGTTGGTCAAAAAATTAAGAAGATTGAGGAATTGACAAATACAATCAATCAGCTAGAGACAAAGCTACACAATAGTGAGGTAGGTCGGTTACCATGTAGTCCTCAAAAGGAAAGACAGGATTTAACAAGACAACTTGAGGACTTGCAGAATACTCTTGAAAGAGAGAGGGTGAAAAGTGAGGAGTACCACAAGCTGTTGGAGGAGATGCGGGTGAAAGCCTGTCTCAGTCCAGGTAGTGAAAGCAGTAGTGTGAGGAGGCTGCGCAAGGACAAGATCGACGCTGACAATGCTCTACTGGAGGCCAAATGTAAAATCTCGTCCTTGGAACGGCGACTCGCGGACTCCAACTTACAAATCAGTCCAAGGAAGTACAAGGATGAGGAGTCACAGAAGTTGAAGTTAGAACTGCAAGAGTGTCACCAGAAAATGGAGACTTTGGAAGGGACAAGTGAGGCACCAAGAGCGAATTTTCTCATCACCACGACAGCGTGAGGGTCTCCAGCAGGGCTCTGTCACCAGTCCCAACGGTACACAGGGAACTCAACCGTGTATGTATATTGTTGTGTGGTTCAAACTTTTAGATTTTACTTTTTGTGTTGTTTAATTCAGATTTGCATTCGTTTTTGTGGAAAGATCAAAAGTATCTTAATCATTAGTTTCATTTCTTAAATTTGCCATATTGAAATAACAACTAGTGAAATCAAATTCATCAGATACTAGTACTGCAAGTGCGTGAGAAACAATGATTGACAATATTACTTTCTTTAGAGCTGAGAATTTGTTATAGTCAATAGGTTTGTACCTTCTCTGGTGTGTGGAAAGTTATACTGGGGTACAAGGTGTTCTAGGGGTTCGGTAAAGTTCTGACCTCTGGGACTGAAAACTTAGTATTTAGTAAGAATACCGATGTATTTGTGTTGTAGAGCCAGGAGCGGGAACAGACCTTAAGACGACAGTTACAGCAGGCTAGCACAAGTCTTCAGGAACTGGGTCACAAAGTCAGCGACCTTGAGGACCAGCTCTCGCATAAAGTGAAGGCTATTCAGGATGCTGAAGACACCATTCAGGCCCTAAAGGTGAAGATCATAATCAATGATGTCAAATACACTTTGACATCCTATTAATTTTGAGCAGCTTATTCAAGCTGTATCAAATGTCATATAATAGAAATAAGTGTGTTATATGAAAAATATCATTATGGCTTCATATTTTACTCCCTCAGATAGCAATAAATATCATTATGATTCAATGAATTTTGAAAGAGTAATTTCCCTTTATCATTTTACCTTGTAATGTCTGACACACACTGGGGATTATCATCACATGCAGTTGTGCTTTGATAAAAAGCATTTTGATTTGACAATTCTTCTTGTCACTTGGCTTGGGACAGGAGTGTCGTGATGCACCCCACAGTCCTCTTGCATATTATGGTAGCACTGATGCTTGATGTTGTATTGAAGGAATTTAAGTATAGAATATTCAAAGGAACTGAGTAGGAAAACTAACTTAAAGATATTTCAAACATGGTTTAGTCTGCTGGTACTACTTTAGGGAAACAAGAATTGCTGCTGATGCAAACATTTTGTTTTTACCAGAATCCTGGGTCCCGCAGTGGCCGCCCAAGCACAGTAGCTGAAGTGTGTCGTCTAGAGGCAGAGCTGAAGCAAAGGTGGGGCCAGATTCAGGAGCTCCAATCTGACCTTATCCGTCGTGATGAGAAGCTGTCAGCTAAGTCACAGGCTCTCAAAGACTTCAAGATATCCATGGAAAGAGAGCGAAATGATTTTGAAGCTGCTCTAACAGGTCAGTCATGTAGGGTTTCTGGTTAGAATGAAAGTTTTCTTAAAAATGTTTTATGTCTATTTTATGTTTGTGTGGAAAAAGCAGGCGACATATAGGTATCACTATGTCGGTGGTGTTGTCCCCTAGGTTGCCATGCGATAACTCAAATTGCCTTGGGCTTATTGAATTCAAACTTCATTCAGATCTTCCTTATCACAAGTGCTGCTTGGAATTGCTTTTCTGGTCCCAAGGTCAAGGTCACTGTTACTAAAAATAGAAAATTTGTTTCTGTGCAATAACTCAAGTTATTCAACTTTAAGTTTTCTCCCTGTCCATCTGTCTGCCTGTCTGTATATCCACTCAGTTTTGCTCACTTTTCTCAGCCATGCTTCAAGGTATGTTGATGAATGTTGGTATGTAACTTCAGTAAGATTAGCTACAGATCAAGGTCGAGTTTCAGGGGTTTTGGGTCAAGGTCAAGGTCACTTATTACTTTTAGCATTACCCAGCATGCTTGTTATATTTCTTATTTTTTCTATTGTGTGTACTGACAGATGCCAAGGCTAACGAGTCCTTGATAGAGATGTTGAAGAATGCCATCACAGAACAAGAGGAGACAATGGAAAAACAGGATTCTTACCTTCACAGGAAAGAAGAGGAAATCAGAAACCTCTCCCAGGGTAGGTCACCAAGTACAGTCACCCAGGGTAGGTCACAGAGTACTTTCTCCCAGGGTAGGTCACCAAGTAGAGTCACCCAGGGTAGGTCACCAAGTAGAGTCACCCAGGGTAGGTCACCAAGTAGAGTCACCCAGGGTAGGTCACAGAGTACTTTCTCCCAGGGTAGGTCACCAAGTAGAGTCTCCCAGGGTAGGTCACCAAGTACAGTCACCCAGGGTAGGTCACAGAGTACTTTCTCCCAGGGTAGGTCACCAAGTAGAGTCTCCCAGGGTAGGTCACAGAGTACTTTCTCCCAGGGTAGGTCACAGAGTACAGTCTCCCAGGGTAGGTCACAGAGTACTTTCTCCCAGGGTAGGTCACAGAGTACTTTCTCCCAGGGTAGGTCACTGAGCACAGTCACCAGGGTAGGTCACAGAGTACAGTCACCCAGGGTAGGTCACAGAGTACAGTCACCCAGGGTAGGTCACAGAGTACTTTCTCCCAGGGTAGGTCACAGAGTACTTTCTCCCAGGGTAGGTCACAGAGGACTTTCTCCCAGGGTAGGTCACAGAGGACTTTCTCCCAGGGTAGGTCACAGAGTACTTTCTCCCATGGTAGGTCACAGAGTACTTTCTCCCAGGGTAGGTCACAGAGTACTTTCTCCCAGGGTAGGTCACAGAGTACTTTCTCCCAGGGTAGGTCACAGAGTACTTTCTCCCAGGGTAGGTCACTGAGCACAGTCTTCCTGTATCCTTATATGAATTGGGATACAAAAAACAATTACACTGAGGGAAGGTAAACAAAATGTGGGAAACTTTTGTGGGTTTTGCGGGTTAGGGGGGTTGACTCGCAAGTCACTTTTAAAATCACCAGGTTTTCAGTTTTCTTTTGTAGATCATGAATTTTTAACAAATATATCATTTTTGTAGAACTGGAAAAGTATACTGACAAGTACCGGCAGGTTTTAGAAAGTACTGGTGATTCTGGCCGAAGAATGATGGAACTGACCAGGGAGAATGTCCGTCAAGTTACTGAACATTCACAGCAACTGAAGGAGCAGGAAGAGAAAGTGTGCAGATTGACCCAGACACTCCAGGAGCAGGAAACAGCTGTACGCAAACTGACAGATGACAAAGAAAAGCTAGGTCTTGTCCTGAAGGAAAACAATAAAGAACTCAAAGACTTGGAGAAACTGCTGTCAGAAAGTCGCACAGAAACAGAGAGTCTAAGAGAAAGGCTTAATTCCAACACCGAGAGCAAGTCTGATGCTACGGAAAAGGCAGAAAGTGAGGTAGCCATATTACAGGTCAAGATGAGGGTAGGTGTTGATTTAGGATTTAGGATTTTTAGATTGATGAAATATTTTGATGAATTAGATGAATAAAGGATCTTTAAATAAATAGGTTTTCATTTCCTGTGAGATTTTATTAAAAAAAAAAAGTTTTCACTTGTGAGCCTTGGTGAACAAAAATTCTTGAAAGGTTGATGAATTGAAAAAAGACACTTTTTATCACATTTCAAAAAACGAATGTTGTGAGAGGTTTTGAAGTCAATTTTAATTCATAGGGAAAAAAAAAAGAAAAAAAAGAAAAATATGGTCCAGGGTATATGACACTAGTGACTATACGTGAAAATGTTACACTGAAAAACTCAATGGATAACAGGCATATTATGTGATGATATAGTTAAGATATTTGTTGAGTTAGATTTATTAATAGTTTTGGTAAAATAAATTTGTAACCAAATTTGACAACCTACATTCTTGAAGACATTTGGTGAGTTGAGACTTCATGACTTGGCTGCTTTAATCTTCAGGAGAAAGAACATGCACTGCGAGATTCCCAGCGATCACTGCGGCGGCTGGAGGAGGAACTTAACAAAGCACAACAACAAGCCAATCACAGTGAAGCAGAACTGATGAAGGTCAAACAGGCATTGGAGGAAAAAGAAAGTCAGCTCAAGGTCAGAACTTACCTCCATGTCCTGATGTGGACTGGTAATAGGGTTGGTTAAACTGTGTTAAGACTGTCATAGTAACAAGGAGGAATGTAGGACTGTGTTCATTGACATTACATATAGTTGGTCTCAGTCAGTCTCTCACCTGACATAAGATTAGAAAGGAGATTGTGTTGTGGACCAGAGACTTGTCCACAGGTACTAATATTGATCACTATATTTCTTTCTGTATCATGTAATTACTTTATGTTGAAAATCTTAATAAAAATGTCAAAAACAAAAAACAAAAATAAACCACTGATCACTATATAGTCCTGTAAGAAGTTAATTATAACATGTTGAAGATTTTCTTGAAACGGTTTTAGCAATTGAAAGCAGATCTATATTAAACAGATCTATAGAAGTGGAGGGATGTCATTTTAAAAATTCAAGTCTTGCAAAATTTACAGAATAGGTGTAACACTACATTTCCTGCACTTTCCATTTTGTGGCAAGGAATAGAAAAAATGTGTTCAAATAGCCTAACTATGGCAGTTGTTTGTTTAGACCTGGAGGACAGAGAGAGACAATCTTGTGGCTGGCCTAGAGGGTATAATGAAGAAACAACAGAAAGAAATTTGTGACCTCAAGGATCAGGTCAAGGCAAATCAAAGGGGTCGTCACCATGACGATAGTATAGTATCGCCATCAAAGTCAAGTCATACAAGTCATCGCGAAGACAATACTACTTCACCACCGGCCAGGCCACCGGCACCGGTCAGGTCAAGTTTCAGGAACAATCATCATGATGATCAAGATATGACGCCAGATAAATTGAGTCACAAGGGTCATTGTCAGGGTGAAAGTACCTCAAATAGGTCAACTCACAGTAGACATCACCGTGGTGATAAAGTTTTATCACCAGTTCGGTCAGCTCACAAAGCACATCACCAAGGCAGTGTCACTTTGTCACCCGTCATTGTGAAGGAGGAGGTTCCTTCTGGTGATAGTAGCAGTAGTGACGATAGACTGAAGTCACCTCACCCGGGGAGAGAAACATCGCACCGCTCTCACAGACAGAGCTCACGCAAGGTAAGGTTTATAACTACTTACACAGGGATCGACTGGTAAATAGGTCACTCGGGGATTGACAGGTAAATAGGTCACTCAGGAATCGACTATTAAATAGGTCACCCAGGGATAGACAGATAAATAGGTCACTTAGGGATAGACATATCAATAGGTCACTCGGATAGACAGATAAATAGGTCACTCAGGGATCAACAGGTAAATAGGTCACTCAGGGATCGACAGGTAAATAGGTCACTCGGGGATGGACAGGTAAATACGTCACTCGGGGATGGACAGGTAAATACGTCACTCAGGGATCGACAGGTAAATAGTACTAAATACGTCACTCGGGGATCGACAGGTAGATACGTCGCTCAGGGATCGACAGGTAAATACGTCACTCAGGGATCGACTACTTGACTAGGCTCAGTTGCGAAGGCAAATTGATTTGGTACATGTTATATTGAATGATTCTTACATGATATCATTGAGTATAGATGTCAATGTAACTCTTGTTTTAGATGTCAACAGACCAGTGTCCCCTAACAAAGACACCAAACACAGACGCAGCAAGGAGTCACCGGAGTTCTAGTAGGCGCAGTCGTAAGAGGAGATCAGTGAGCGAGTCAGAATTAGAGGTATTACTTTTGAAACTTAAATGAAACTAGACAGAGCCTGATACACCATTTGCAAGGAAATCTCAATAAATTTTCTGTACTAGATTCTTCTTTCACTCTGGCTGGCTAAAGGTCATTGGGTGTTTGTATGAGTTGAACCTTTTCCAAATTATATACAGGTGTCCTGCAGAATTTGAATTTACTTCTTGGAAGTAGATGCAAACTCTGAAATACTGTTAATTCAATACTGTATGGTTGGTAATATTCTTGGAGGATTTTATTTTGTTTCAATCGTGGCCATTAAATATATATAATTAAAATACATGGAAATGCATAGAAGTGTTTACTGCATAATGTTTACAAAGCCTGGTTGGTTAAAATTTTATGATGTCTGCGAACTAGGTCTGCTGGAACATTCTAGAAATATTAGCCATGTGATATCTAACAACCTACTATACAGTACTTAAAATTACATTAGATTGATTTCTTACAATAAATTGTGCAAATTTAAAGTTATCATTATGAAAAAAGAAAAATGGAAATATTTTGTATTTTGAGGTACTAGTAGTATTGACAGCATTGTCATTACAATATGAATGAAATCTCAACAAATTGATATCCTTCAATAAATTCTATAAAAAAATGTTAAATAGATAACTAAATTTGATATTAACATTTCATGGCCATCAAAATGACCTCTTTGTCTGTGACTTCCAGCTGCCAGCCAAGAAGAGAGACAACTTTGATGCGACGTTTGCTTCAGAGGAAAGCAGTATTTCTGATCATGTTCAGATAGACGCTACTCCTCCAGTGGCAGCACGAAATCTCAGGAAAAGTCGAAAAAAACAAGGCAACACAGAATCTGTGAGAGTTTATTGATATTCCCAGACCTAATATAGGTTCATACAGACACTTAATTTTAAGGCTTGTCCTAATCTGTCTGGTGGTAAAGTTTGTAGCTTAATCCATGAAAAGCTTGAGATTTTAAGGTTCTTTAAGGAAGGATTCTAAAATCAAGGAATAATATGAAAAATACTCATGAAATTCTTTTTTGGCATACCAGTAATTTATACAGACAAGAATGAATATAAAAAAGAAATTCTTTATACATGTATAGTTAAAGATGTATTACACGAATCTATGTCACTTTGGAATTAGACAAGTGTACAATGTACGATTCCTATTATATTACTGGTGAAGAGATAATCTGTATTGGTGTTTGTTTGTTGTTTACAGGAGGGTAAGGAGAATACAGGGCCATCATCGTCATTGTCATCGTCTCGCCGCACTAGGAGGGGCACTAAAGGTACGGAGGAACCAGGTCTAGGACGCATAGGCTCCATTGTGTCTGCTATCAAAAACTCGTCTCTAACACGTTCAGGTACACCTATCAAAAACTCATCTCTTACATGTTCAGGTACACTAATATCAAAAACTCGTCTCTAACACGCTCAGGTACACCTGTCAAAAACTCATCTCTAACATGCTCAGGTACACCTATCAAAAACTCATCTCTAACACGTTCAGGTACACCTATCAAAAACTCGTCTCTAACACGCTCAGGTACACCTATCAAAAACCTATCTGTAACATGATCAGGTACAACTATCAAAAACTCATCTCTAACACGCTCAGGTACACCTATCAAAAACTCATCTCTAACACGTTCAGGTACACAGTGTGGCTCTCTTCTCTATCAACAGCTTCTCCAGATAAAAAACATTCATCTCTTAACACAAGATGAGCAATGGCTTCTCTCTCTTCTACCACAAGAAATACTCCGCTTATACACTCAACTTCCAACACGAGATTCACTCAGCTTTTACACTTTTACACCCAACTTCAACACGAGATTCACTCAGCTTTTACACTTTTACACCCAACTTCAACACGAGATTCACTCAGCTTTTACATTTTTACACCAAACTTCAACACGAGATTCACTCAGCTTTTACACTTTTACACCCAACTTCAACACGAGATTCACTCAGCTTTTACACTTTTACACCCAACTTCAACACGAGATTCACTCAGCTTTTACACTTTTACACCCAACTTCCAACACGACATTCACTCAGCTTTTACACTTTTACACCAAACTTCAACACGAGATTCACTCAGATTTTACACTCAACTTCAACACGAGATTCACTCAGCTTTTACACCCAACTTCAACATGAGATACACTCAGATTTTACACCCAACTTCAACACGAGATACACTCAGCTTTTACACTCAACTTCAACACGAGATTCACTCAGATTTTACACTCAACTGCAACACGAGATTCACTCAGATTTTACACCAAACTTCAACATAAGATACACTCAGATTTTACACCCAACTTCAACACGAGATACACTCAGCTTTTACACTCAACTTCAACACGAGATACACTCAGATTTTACACCCAACTTCAACATAAGATACACTTAGATTTTACACCCAACTTCAACACGACATACACTCAGATTTTACTTTGAACTGTATAGCTCCACAAAGGATGTTCTCATACAGAGCTTTAGCTTCCAGCTTGAAATGGTTGTGTCTGTCTGACATTTCTTGAGGTTACTTTGATACTTTTGGCATATAGAGTTATCCATGTGTGTCCATCAGTCCTGTTCCAAATCAATGACGTATCTCGAGAACCCCTGAACAGATTTGATTCACTCCATAGAATTATAACATCAATCTCGGGTCACATTCTGGTGGTCAGTGGTCAAGGTGATTTGACCCCTCCTGCCCAGGACATATTGTTGCCTAGGAACTCTTTCAGAAGTCTGATAATGTGACTGGAGTACCAAGTTGTACTTTAAACTTAATATGTTATTGAGTGAATCTGTTTTTCTGTTACAGCTAAAAAATTGTTAGATGATATTTCTGAGTCCCCAGTCCAGTCAACACGAGACAGCACTGCATTAACAAATACACAGTCCACACCAGACAGCCACTATGTAGAGGTAGAAGATCAGGGCACACAGATGTCAGGGGGGAGGAAGCAGGAGCACACCAAACGCTCCCGTAAACGACACCAACTCTACAACGAAAGTCTGCACATATCAGAGCCATTAGAAGGAGGACTATTTGTGGTGAGCTTTCACTCATTTTTTTTAATGTCACTTTGTGCAAAATTTCAAAAAAGCCACGTTGTAAAAGAAAACTGAAACTGATTTCATGACAACTAGGTGAGTGGATATACCGTATTAAAACATATTAAAATTTTGTAGTGCTAATCTTATCTTAGCACTTTTTCGTGTTGAAATCCTTTCCACTAAATTATGATTAAGATTGCACTAATTGCAGTTTCTGTATTTATGATTGTTTTCAATGGAAAATACTGTGGGCGTTACCACGATTCATTGTTGTGTTAATCTCTTTAAATTTACGCTACAATCTAAGCATGCCAAAATAACTGTTTTAATAGTATGCTGTTAAATTTTTTAATGAATTGTCCACTTTCACTCTGTAAATATTGAAAGAAAAGTAAACAATTTGGTTTTTAGTTCTTTTCATTAGAATTGTCTTGGCAAGGTGCCACTATCATGCTCCCTCAGGCATACAATTTACACTTATCTTTTTTGAGGCAAAATTGATAGGCATGCAGAGATTTTAGCTACACATAAGCTACACATATTCCATTTCTGTGTGTATAATACTAAACTACAAATTTCACTTTTGTTTTGCAGCCTAACACTCCCACCAATGATGTCCATGGAATTGTATTGAGGAAGCTGCGGACGCGGAAACATTAAACAAAAAATGGGAGATACAGCACACGTATAGGACACATATTTACCTGCTTTGGAGACAATTTAAAAGTTACACATGTAGGGTACAATGTATACTAGCACAGTCACCTATCATATAGGTGAAAAAATGGTGATTTTTCATTTAAGCGGTTCTTATTGGTACAAGCGGCTCTTACAATGACTAAACATTTTCAGACAAGTACTGAAATATTACACATATAACTACTAAGTATTACACAGTGTAGTGATTCTGGAATCGACCAAAAACAACTGTGTACTAGACCACGCTGTCTACAGTGTATGACTTTGTACTAGACAGACCATGCTGTGTAATGAGGATTATCTCCTTACATTATATATGAAATACAAGTCCAGCGTCGAGGTGTATACTACATCTCTGGAGAGACAATACTGCAGTGATGATGTTTTTGCCTTACAACCTGTAAGCTGTTCAGATGTGTGCAAATTTAATTTATTCAAATGGAGAAAATTTGTTTACCGTACTGATATTTTAATGGCAGTGGACCGGATATGCATTGATTCATATCTGTCAGATTTGCGTGTGTGTGTTAATATTTTTGGGAGTGAGTTGCTGTGCTTTTGTTAGATTCTATACCATTCTTCATTCAAAGACGGAAAGGATCATAATTATATACAAAGCTGGAATGTTTTTAAAGTTTATATATGTACCGGGTATGTAAATTGTTTAGAGAGTGAGTATCATGTTATCATTTAATATTTTTGTTACTTCATTTAATTTGTTATTTCTTGATATTTCAACTTCATTGCATAAACATTCTTTCAATATAATCTGAGCTGTATCTGTCATTTCTTGTTTTATCAAATCATCCCTTCTCTCTGCCATTTGGATCTATATTACCACGTACTTGTCCTCTATCTCTTCCTGTCTTTTCAGATCTATATTACCATGTACTTGACTTCTATCTCTTTCTGTCTTTTCAGATCTATATTACCACATACTTGACTTCTATCTCTCTCTGCCATTTGGATCTATATTACCACGTACTTGCCCTCTATCTCTTCCTGTCTTTTCAGATCTATATTACCACATACTTGACTTCTATCTCTCTCTGCCATTTGGATCCTCTATCCTCTATCTCTTTCTGTCTTTTCAGATCTATATAACCACATTCTTGACTTCTTTTCCTTCCTGTCTTTTCGGATCTATATTACCATGTACTTGTCTTCTATCTCTTCCTGTCTTTTCAGATCTATATTACCACTTGCTTGTCTTCTATCTCTTCCTGTCTTTTCAGATCTATATTACCACTTACTTGTCTTCTATCTCTTCCTGTCTTTTCAGATCTATATTACCACATACTTGTCTTCTATCTCTTTCTGTCTTTTCAGATCTATATTACCACATACTTGTCTTCTATCTCTTCCTGTCTTTTCAGATCTATATTACCACATTCTTGACTTCTTTTCCTTCCTGTCTTTTCGGATCTATATTACCATGTACTTGACTTCTATCTCTTTCTGTCTTTTCAGATCTATATTACCACATACTTGACTTCTATCTCTTCCTGTCTTTTCAGATCTATATTACCACTTACTTGACTTCTATCTCTTCCTGTCTTTTCAGATCTATATTACCACTTACTTGACTTCTATCTCTTTCTGTCTTTTCGGATCTATATTACCACTTACTTGACTTCTATCTCTTTCTGTCTTTTCGGATCTATATTACCACATTATTGACTTCTTTTCCTTCCTTTCTGTAATTCCGAACCTTTGCTACCCCATCTGTTTCCATAATAAAACTCCAATTGTTTGCATCTTGGAATGAGATACAAAATGCTGAAATATTGTGTGACTTCAGTAAGAGGAAATCAACTTAAACTTTTACACTGGAAACAAAGAAGGGGAGACAATTTTAGAATTTTACTTCAGATTTCAGGTCTTGAAATATAAATGCTATAAAGCATTATTTTTGTTTCCTCTCAATTCGTTTTAAATTATTTTTTTCTTGTCCGTTTATCTGAAATGCAGAATAGATACTGCATCACTGCAAGATTGTTTTCCAGATTTGTTTGTCATATAAATGTATGTTACATACATGATTGATAATTCATCTTTCTAATCATGATCAGGAAACATTGACACTTATCATAAATTTACTAACAAAGCATATCAATTTACTTACTATAATAGTACCTGTTACCTTTAGTCCCACAATGAAGGCATCACCTGCCATGTTTGTATTACAGAAATATTAATTACTTGGCTGTTAAATGGGCATTATACAGATAATTTCCTTCATTTTCAACAATCTTAAAATTGAACACTATCTTCCTTTGAACAGGTTGTTTTTATTGGTCATGAAAAAACAGATTAGGTATATCTTTGCAGTTTTACGTAATTGGTGAAATAGTCTACCAGACAAAAGATTTGTATTTGATTCATAAGTTGTTGGTGATATTACCTGAAATATTTATTTCATAAATAAATAAAAATACTTAAAGTTTATATATAAAAGGTATGCATTTTAATATGTTGTATGAAAATCCAAAATTCATTATTTAAAAGTATCTTTCTGTGTAATTCCAAAATTTTGAGGTTGATTGTCACAAACAATTATGTCATTAAGGCAGCAATCACATCGGGATGTATAATATAATTTTTCACCCCCTTCAGTTATGATGGAGATTTCAAACTGAGGAAGAATATTTTTATATTGTCAGACATTATAAACTGCCTGTCATGCTGAGAACCCTCCTGTTCCTCTAATTTCCAGAGGAAATGATTCTCTTGTAAGTTACACATGCATTGTCAGTGCAGTGTAATGCCCTCTGTCTGAGGGATCCCAACATCTCGGCCCTTAATAGTGATATACATTTTTTATAACACTGAGAAAAGGTGGAATACACTAGTTCAGGGTAAGAGAGTTCGTTCTATACTCTATGGACAAGTGTTTTTCTGATATTAAAATGAAACTAATGGATTGATGTCGGATTGGGGAAACTGACAAAAAAAAAGGATTATTTTTCTGAGGGGATGAGATCAAAAGTCTTTGTATGTAAATCTGAAGGATATAGACATTCTAACTTCAGATGTAGAGTTTGATTTGAACTTTTGAAATTTCTTAAACCTCCGGTAGGAAAGGATGTATATCACAGTTATAACTGCATAATTATCTTGAAGTCATACTCATACTTTTCAGTATGAACTTGCAACTTTTAATGTGACAAACCAGGAGAACAATTCCTTCTCAAAGGAATTTTTAATGTGAAGTAGTCTAAAAGGAAACTTGTTTACATATTATATGTATATATGCTCTAGTAAAACGCTGAATTCCAAGCAATACATTAGATTTGTGTAGGAATGTACTAGTGTAATTGTACGGCGTGTATGCTCTTCAGTAATGCTTATGAGTTTGAATGTATCCTGTTATTGAATTATGACTACAGCTTAAATGGTTGTGTAATTTTTAATTTGATATAAAATGGAATACATTCGATGCAAATAAACCGTGATATTTGTAACTTTTGTTTTATTGTTTTTTAGCCCACCATCATCAAATATTGGGCTATTCAAATCACCTTGCATCCGTGGTCTCTCCGTCTGTCACTCAGTAAATAATTCTTGTTATTGCTTTTTCTCAGAAAGTATTAAGAGGATTTTTCTCAAATTTCATATTTAGGTTCCCCTTGGTCCCTAGTTATGCATATTGCATTTCGGTACAGACTATAAAACAGCATGTCTGACAGGTGGCCATGTTGGATTTTGACAATTGAAGTTAGTTACTGCTAATTTTTAGAAAGCATCAAAGGGATTTTTCTCGGATTTCATATGTAGGTTTCCCTTGGTCCCTAGTTGTGCATTTTGCATTTTGGGACCGATCAGAGAACAACATAGCCAACAGGCTGCCATCTTGTATTTTGACAATTGAAGTTTGTTACTACTAGTTCTCAAATTTCATATGAAGGTTCCCCTTGATCCCTAATTATGCATACATTGTATTTCTGTGTATAGGGCCAACCTGACAACAACATGGTTAACAGGCAGCCATCTTGGATTTTGATATTTGAAACTTCATTAAAAATTTCTTATTGTACTAAATGGCTATGATGGGTCTTTCTCAAATTTTAATGTAGGTCTCCAGTCGTGCATGCAAGTCGTTTTTTGTTTTGTTTTGTTTTTGTTTTTGTTTTCCATTTCCAACACCACTGCATATTTCTCACCCATTAACAGTTTGTTAAAACTGTCACCACACCAGGATGGCTGACTATGTTTTGGGATGATAAGAACTAATTAGCCTGTAGCAGAATACTGTGCCCATATGAAGACATTTCAGAGTGACAACACTAGAAAATTGTCCTCTGGTGGCCTCAACACTCATGGACACTATATATATGACCTTCGCTAAGGACAAAGCTACAAATGAATATGAAAAAAACATTTGTCCTTGTATAGGTACAACTGAATTTAATCAGTAATGAGATTACTTGTGACATCACTAGTTTTTGCATCACTATGGCAATCTGGTTAACTGTAAATAACAACTTGACCACAATAAATATATTACTAAAAGGTTTATTTATGTATAATACATAGATTACATTAGCACAAATAAATAGATGACAATTCAGCAAATTGTAATGTCCCGAGTAACCTGGTCCTTTACTGACGTAACAGGGGAGGAAAATGCAACAACCAGACCAGGACTCGGACCCTGGATCTCCTAACTCTAGATGGACGCTCTTACCATTTGAACTACATGGCCACTGAGGTCAGCCCAGTCCAGTTTCACTACACTATCAGACAGGAGATATCCTCACAGGACAGATTTATAAATTTGTTATCACCTTTCGGGTGATATAACAGAGGGGGGCACGAAAATGAGATGGCAGGTGACTGGCAGAAAGCCGAGTACATGCTCATCAGACATGACTTTTGAAGTGTGATTCAAAATGTGAAGATTTCATTGTCAGTTGCAGTGTATTTGACACAGTGATGGAAATACCATGTTGGGCATTTATATCAGTGGTATTATTACCTTATTGTAAGAATCGAAAACTAATTTAAAGTGACAGGATTAAGAATTGGAAAAAATAACCAATTTTAATAATTAGTTTAAAGAGGACACAATGATATCACCTTCATGGCACTATATGTCACACAGTCCAACAGTCTGGTAATAAAGGACCAATTTACATTCCATGGGCATTTTATCTTGGACTAACATTATTTCCACAAAATCTCTCTGAATTTTAGATCTATAAGCAATATCCCTTGACATTTGAATGTAAAAAGTGGTGGTGCTAATTGGTTTACATAGGAGTCAAATGGAAATGATTTACAACCTCAATGATAGTGAGACATGTTATATAAATGATCTAATAAATAAAATGTAGCCAGAAATTCTAAGATACTCTGTGAAATTTAAATGTGCTATAATAGTACTGTACCACAGGTGTACTGAAAGTTGGTTGACTAGACAAAAACGTAAAGAGTCAATACATTTTACTCAAAGATCATAATCAACAAGACAAAAGATATCCTAACTTATTTATCAATTCGTTATTGCAGTATGGTACCTACAATACAAGATCAAATTTTGAAAACAAATTAGATCAATCATTTAACGTCCCTTTTCTGGCCTTTAATATTCACGGGTATCATGTTTACCTCCTATGCTCCATGGCATATATTCACGTAATTCAATGTTTATGGTGATCACCCTGTAGCTCTAATGAATCAGTTGTCAGTCATATATTGCACTGGTCATGCATCAAAGTGGTGTTCCATCAACACTGTAGAGGAACCAGTCAAAATCTGTCCCCATAGAGACAGCATGCCATAACCTCAAGTAGTCCTCTTAATGGAATCACAAAACCTGAGGCTCAAGATTTTTTTTTGTGCAGTCCTCAATATGTAAAATCATGTGGTGCTCTAATCTGTCGACAGCGAGATATTTTCAGTTCTACATTTCTGTACGATAAAATGATTCTCCATAGTTACTGGGTTATATCATCATAGGAAAGGTTCTATGGTCATTTCCAGGGCAGCACAGGGGTTAACGAGTTCAAATTTGGTGATGACCTCTGGGTGTAGGACACCAATGCGACCGATACTTTTCCCACGTAGAATGATCTCAGCACTCCTCCCAGGGAAATATGTTGGATCTGTAATCATAAGTCAGACTTCTGTCAAACACCAAGCATCACGGTCACATACTGATCACATACTATAACTTCAAGGTTGTAAACTGTGAAACAGCAAGTCAATATTGTCAAGCAAAAAAAGGAATTTCAAGGTCATGGTCATGACAATAATCATAGTCACAGATACAAAATACTGAACTTCAAGGTCGTAATATGTAAAACAGCAAACATCAAGGTCATAGTCATGGCAATCATCAAGGTAGTGTCAAAAGGCAAATATCAAATGTTCATTGATTCACGTGTTTGAACACTAACAGTGGTTTATTTTTCATTTTCAAGATTTTATTGATAAAAATATACATGGGTATTGGATAACAGACTAATGCCTACATAAGCCCCTCTCCCACATTGGTTCATTGACCAATCAAATGGTGTGTTCCATCTCAAATGAATTAAAATGTATAATAAAGATGTATAACTTGGTTCCAGTAGGAGTAGTTATGGTTTCTTCTAAATGTGAGGCTCTGGTCATATTGCTGCTTACAGTACAACACTGACATTTATCTCTGTAAAAAAGAACATTAGATGCATGAAATTTAAGTTGTATCAACACAGGACAGGTCAAACCAAAACCTTTTGGATGGTCAGCAAGCCTCATAACATATCATATCATATGTTACTAATTTGAAATATACTTGTGACTTACCAGGACTCTCTCGGATATGATAGCCACTGTCATCAGTCGTCATGGGAACCTCTAACAACTGCATCACACGGTCAAGCATTCCTTTCACAATCTCAAAGCCAGAGGACTTGTTGTAGTTGACCATACATAGACGTCGGTCATTCCTTGCTCCAACATCTACAAACAGAGCAAAATGTTAAGTGATATGACTCTCAATGGTTTTTGAGTCTTGTAAGTGTGAATATCTATGGTTTCCTGGACTAATAAGTTTTGTCAGTAACCATGGTAACCTTGATTGATAAGTATTGTCAGTAACCATGGTAACCTTGATTAATAGGTATCCTCAGTAACTATGGTTACCTAGATTACAAGGTAATAAATATTTTCAGTAGCTATGGTTACCTTTGGTTGTGTCCTGATACACCACGTCAGAAATCTCAAACAGGCGAAGGGGGAGGGGCAAACTTCGGTTGTTACTGATGGTCTTCAGTACCCCAGGCATTAAACATGATCTGGCTATCTGTTGGCAGATTAATAACATTAATTAAACATGATCTGGCTATCTGTTGGCAGATAAATAACATTAATTAAACATGATCTGGCTATCTGTTGGCAGATAAATAACACTAATTAAACATGATCTGGCTATCTGTTGGCAGATAAATAACATTAATTAATGTGTATAATAGATAAACACGATCTGGCTATCTGTTGGCAGATTAATAACATTAATTAATGTGTATAATAAATAGAAAGATGGTAAAAATAAAGATGAACTCTGAACTCTACAGTGATGCTCAATATCAATTCTGAGTAGATCATTCTCACATACTTCACAGCATGATGACTGAAGGCCAGAATTTGTAAGTGAATATGACAACTGGAATTTCAAGGATGTTTATATCATTCCCAAAACATGAAAGTCTGAAGAACATACCAAGACCTTAATAGTTGTGATTAAGTCAATCTGGGTGGATTAAATTACCTGGAAGTCAAATGTCTTTGGGTTGGCGATGTGAACAGCGTTAGCTTCCTCTATTGTTTTCCGCAACTTGTCTGACACATCACTCCTTGAGCACTGTGAGTGAGCAGTTTATAATAATTTCAGAAATATTAAAAGTAATTTTCAGTTAAATGGAAAAAGGAATTCTAGATAGCAAACATGTATTTATGGTCAATAACATGAAAATGCTGATTGGATAAAGGGAGATTATCTGTAACATTACAGCATCTCACACAAGTTTAATTTCTGAAAGTGTAGCTGTATGCACTTCTGATAGACTAGTGTACCTGTACCTGTATGTACATCTGATAGTGTACCTGTATGTACATCTGATAGCATACCTGTACCTGTATGTACATCTGATAGTGTACCTGTACCTGTATGTACATCTGATAGTGTACCTGTACCTGTATGTACTTATGATAGTGTACCTGTATCTGTATGTACATCTGATAGTGTACCTGAATCTACTCCGTTAAACTTCTCAATCACATTTCATCATCTCATTTATCTTTGTTCAAACATTTAAAGGAATTCTACTCACCAAAGCGAAAGTGAGGACCTCGGTGAATCCTGCGGCCGCCATTTCTTGTCGTAGTAGGTCTGTTAGCTTGTTGATAGGTAACTACAAAATACAACAGAATTTCTGTTACTACCAGTGAATTTGCACTTGCCAAACTTTCAAACTTTCGGGAGAAAAATTTGAAGAAAAAACATTATCATAGTTTGAATTGGTTTTTTCATTAAATTAACTCAAATTTATTTCAAGTCTTTAAGTAGTTTTTTTCCAGGAAACAAGAGACAAGTTATAACAATGAAACCAAGTTGTCATGGCATTATCTCTGGCTTGGTTCTCTGACAAGGTGAGATATTGATGGTAAAGTACCATGAAATTAGAAACATTCTCCACATTCAAAATCAACACACAACGTGACACTAAAACGGTGTATTCATAGTTAGTCTGTAATTAACATACCTGATAAGCTACCTGATTAGCTACTGTGTTGGTATTGGGACGTCCATGTAATTAACATACCTGATTAGCGACTGTATTGGTATTGGGACGTCCATGTAATTAACATACCTGATGAGCTACTGTGTTGATATTGGGATGTCCGTGTAATTAACATACCTGATTAGCTACTGTGTTGGTATTGGGACGTCCATGTAATTAACATACCTGATTAGTTACTGTGTTGATATTGGGACGTCCATGTAATTAGCATACCTGATTAGCTACTGTGTTGATATTGGGACGTCCATGTAATTAACATACCTGATTAGCTACTGTGTTGGTATTGGGACGTCCTTGTAATTAACATACCTGATTAGCTACTGTGTTGGTATTGGGACGTCCATGTAATTAACATACCTGATGAGCTACTGTGTTGGTATTGGGACGTCCTTGTAATTAACATACCTGACTAGCTACTGTGTTGATATTGGGACGTCCTTGTAATTAACATACCTGATTAGCTACTGTGTTGGTATTGGGACGTCCTTGTAATTAACATACCTGATTAGCTACTGTGTTGGTATTGGGACGTCCATGTAATTAACATACCTGATGAGCTACTGTGTTGGTATTGGGACGTCCTTGTAATTAACATACCTGACTAGCTACTGTGTTGGTATTGGGAAGTCCTTGTAATTAACATACCTGATTAGCTACTGTGTTGGTATTGGGACGTCCTTGTAATTAACATACCTGATGAGCTACTGTGTTGGTATTGGGACGTCCATGTAATTAACATACCTGATTAGCGACTGTATTGGTATTGGGACGTCCTTGTAATTAACATACCTGATGAGCTACTTTGTTGGTATTGGGACGTCCTTGTAATTAACATACCTGACTAGCTACTGTGTTGATATTGGGACGTCCTTGTAATTAACATACCTGATGAGCTACTGTGTTGGTATTGGGACATCCTTGTAATTAACATACCTGATGAGCTACTGTGTTGGTATTGGGAATGGTCTTTTTGATGTTGTTGTATCCGTAGGATATTGCCACGTCCTCAACAACATCACACGCGTGGATCACATGTACAAACAGTTAAGGTCAACACTTCATAAACACACATTATCTGCATAAACTACATGAACAAGAGGCCCAGGGGCCTAAATGGTCAGCTGGGTTCTGATGTGTACACTGATAGATAATGCTTTGTTTATATGGGGCCCTTGGTTATTGAGAAGAGGTAGAAAATGTAAACTTTTTACTGATGGATGCCAGATGCCAGACGACAACAGATAAAAGGAAGGGGATTGAAATATTTTACTTGAAACTTTGTCTCAGGTGACCTGAAAACCTATATAATACCTACATATATTGTACCTGTCATTGTCTGCATAACCTATCAATAATACGTACATAATAAGAGGCTCAAAGGGTCTGTTTTGCTCAACCCATTATCAAAGGTAATACCTACATAAGATCTTCATAATATATTCAAAACATTTGCATGATATGCTACTTTGTTCAAATTATGATACTGAATTACCACAACACCAAACCATCGTAGTGAACACCAAACTATTGTAGTGTAACAGTACTATAAAATGGTTTTAAGCAGCCACATAATCTAAGGAAATTTACATAACCTTTAGCTATTATGAGGATGATCCTCACGAACATATTATCTACATAATTTTCAATGCAACACTTTCAAACAACACTATAAACACAATATCTACATAATTTTCAACAAAATCCTTTCAAAAGTCACCAAGAAGACATCTTAAATAAACTAGTGTTTTTCATGAACAACTTTGCTAATTTGTCATTTGATTTGCATTCGTTTTCATTTCTTTTAACTGTGTTTATAACGTGTATGTCTACACTGTATATATTGACTTTATAACGTGTATGTCTACACTGTATATATTGACTTAGACAAGGATATCCTGGCGAGTGGGAGGAACCTCGACCCTCACTTGGGCACCGCCTTCTGTCACCTCGGCCGCCAGACACATCCGTGTCAGTAAGCGTGCGGTTTCCTCCGGACCGACTCTGTAACAAGTTGTAGAATGAGAATGTTATTACCGTAAAACTTACCTAAGATGAACATGCTTGATTCAAATTTCTGCTTATCACAGAGTAAATCAAAATCCTGGAATTTAGCTCAGCATGATTTATCTTAAAATTTCGGATACAACAAAATTTTTAATGGTCCAGAGAAATTTGTTCTACAACAAACTGAAAACAAAAAACAATTAAGTTATTTAAATCAAAATTTCAATATCAATTCTTTTATGAAGGTTTTCTTCAGGTTAAATGTGTGATAAAAAGATTAACATTATTCAAACATTAAATTAAACAAAAAATCTCTAACATTTCTATACTGCATTGATTATACAACGTATTGGGTATCTTTTTAATGTGTGGTACATGCAATAATAAGGCTATACTTACTTAATTCCAATATTTCGATTGATGATAGTCTACGCTCACATTCTCCATCCTGTATCCCAGCTCCTGTGAAGATAAAGAGAAATCTCTGATCAAAATAAATCTGAAAACATTTTGATAGATATTTGAAAAAAACCTGATAGATGTTCCTTTTGAGAAATTGCCATGACAAACTTCAACTGACAAAATCTGACAAAGATAGCCATGTGTTGGTCTGTAGTTCATTTGGCAGAACCACCTGGTAGTTGATATCATAGGAACCTAGCACATAGAATTTCACAAAGATCGATGAATATTCTTGCCTATAATTAGCGATAACACATCTAAATCTTTAAATCCAATCTTTCAGTCAATTTGTGTACATCTGATCAGTCTCAGAATTAAATTTGTACAACTAGCGACATAGGGGAAACTACATATGAAATTTGACAAAGATCAGTGCAGCACTCTTTGAGAAGAAGCAATAACAGAAATTGTTTAAGGATGGATGGACACGAGACATCAGACCATGGACGATGGATAATTTCAGACGTGAGCTACAACAAAACCATTAAGTAATGATTAAAATCAATAAGTTTAACATACCAGTAAGTAATATATCAATGGTTAAATGTAGAATATAAGTGGCATACTTACCGGGTAGAATGCAGAGCTCCCATCTGGCATTGTGACCTTAGACTTCTCCACTCTGTAAAGACAAACAGCCACAATAACTTTGGCACAAGTGATAGTGTTAATTTGACATTAAATAATGGTTCAATGGTTTAATTTGTTTAACGTCCTATTAATAGTCAGGGTCATTTAAGGACGTGCCAGGTTTTGGAGGTGGAGGAAAGCCAGAGTACCCAGAGAAAAACCATTGGCCTATGGTCAGTACCAGACAACTGCCCCACTCGGGTTTCGAACTCGCGACCCAGAGGTGGTTGGCTACTTATAAAGTGTTGGGACACCTTAAACACTCGGCCACAGCGTCATAAGATTTATTTTATGTAGCAAAGAGGATAGAAAGGATATCAGACTTACGTGAATGGTTTGTCACAGTATTCACAGAACATGGCGACCAGTGTGTCGATAACAACCTTGGCCTTGGTCAGGTCTGTAGCGGTACACTCTATGAACACATTGCGAGTGTCACAGGTGATCTTGCTGTGGTCCCCTATAACATCAAAAGATTATTTGTATTTAAATATATGAGAAAGTTTTTTTTAGATATACAGTCAAACCTGTCTATAGCGACCGCCCAAGGGGAGGCAGAAAAACGGTCACTATAGACAGGTTGCCTTTATAGACAGGTCAAAATTATTGCACCAACCAATTTACTTAAACCTGCCATAAATAAATTGTCATTGAACAGGGCATTCAGAAGACCAGTCAGAAGTTAAATAAATGCATAAACTTTATAAATCTGAAGGGTTTAATATTTAATGATTTGTGGACCCAAACACAAAATATAACTCAATATGGTCTTATGGATAATTTTCTAAAAATATTTTGTTCTGAAATAATGCTATATGTATCTATCAAATTATCTCCCTTTCTTTCATAAATAAAGAAAAAGAATACACAATAATTAATCAATTAATTATATTTGTGTTACTACTAATTATTTTGTGTTATAGTCTTACTTCTTAAAACCAATTTTTTTTTTTCTGACCCAAATTGAAATCCGGATATTTGTGTCAGTTTACGACTTTTTATTAGTATTGACTAATTAAAGATGGCGGCAGTACAAACGCTAGTACCGACAGCTACGATTAAGAAAGGCATTATTGGCTTTCATGTGAGTAAATCTTGTTGACAGATATGACCAGTGTTTGTTATTGAAGTGATGTATCCTAGTTGTAATCAAAAAATTAACTGACCGTGTCAAATGAAGCCACCTGTGCACAGTTGTAATGTAATACCGACACGCATGGTGACCCGACTCCTCTCTTACCGAGCCCCAGGCCAGGGCAGCTACAGTAATTATAGTCTAACAGGTGGTAGGGGTCTTTTGTTTATATACTCAGGCCAGGGTTGTGGTGGTCCTTTGTTTGTATAATCAAGCCAGGGTCGATGTGTCTGAATTTTCCGGGGATTTTATGAGGGATGACTGCCGAGAGCAGAAGATGGCTGACAGAAATCGGTCGCTATAGAAAACAAATTAGCGACCGCCGTTCCGAAATCACCGGTCGTTAGCCACATTAGACAGGTAGTCGCTATACAGAGGGTCGTTATATAGTAAAATCTCACGGGGAATCTTAAAACCGGTCGTTATAGACAGGCAGTCGTTATATACAGGGGGTCGTTAGAGCAGGTTTGACTGTATACTCAAATTCTGGTAGTTTTACACAGTCTAGTGGTAGGACATTGGGCTGATATTTAACTCAAAACCTCAAACATCAAGAAATCAAATCCAAATCTTAAATTGTAACCTTGACCACTCAGTTATACTGACCATTAATGATTGGCGGCATGGACAGAACAACACCATTCTGGTCATAGATGACCGGATACACTGGCTTGTCTTGGATAATTGGTAGGAAATGCTTCAACTGGTTGTCAGTCTGAAACAAAAATTAGAGTTTTAGCTGAAATTTAGCGATAACATTACACAACATACATAGAAATCACATAACTAAAGTCAACGAAGCCAATAATGAGACCATGTGGCTTGTTATGGTGGTGAGCTCCCATTATAACGTGAGTTTTAAACATGAATACTATAACAAATTTCTTGGTTTTCCCAGGGTCTACCTTGTTTCTTTCTTAATTGTTTACCCTTATTGGCAATGATATTACGTCCTCAGAGACACTATTTCATGTTATTGTTGTTCTTACAGAGACATTTTTTCTCAATGAAGTTGTTGTCTGTTGAGTAATGAGATGACACATTTTCGAGTATACACTACCGTGACGTAGACCCATATCATTCCATTTTTTCAGGAAGGTCTGGTAGATATATAATATATTTTGTTGATCACTTTGAACAAATCAATTATGTCTCTTATAATTATCGTTTTTTTTAAAAATTATTTATCAATGAAAAAAATACTACACACACACTAGAGCAAAAATTGTCAACAAATGCCATGCACACCATTGACAAACAAACCAACACCTTATACAAATTGAATTCAAAAAATTTCTAAATCTTACTATCCAATATGGAACAAGCAAAAATAATTCTCACTGAGTAAAGATCCATCAATTCAGGGGCAGTCATCTCTCTCTCCTGATTTAAAGCCTTGAATTTAATGTCTGCTGGTGGCCGAGCATCGTACAGGAAGGGTCCTTGTACAGTGTCAAGGTCATGAGTTCCTATAGCAACTAGAGTTCTTCTCCTAGAAACCGCAAAATCATCAGGAAAATAAGATTACAACAAATCATAGATCCAATAAATCTATTTTTTTTTATATATTAATGTGTTTCAACAAATCTATAGCAGCTGTACTATTGGATGGCCTTAAAGTAACATGACATCTTACCTGCATAGATTCTGATGTAATTTGTCTTGAAGGCTGATGAAACTTTTGTACCTTTCCTACAAGGAAAGATGGCATAGAGTTAGTCATTAGATTGACTCAAGCACTCACAAAAAAAAAAAAAAAAAAGATACATAAATAAAAATAAAGTGTTTAACCATTTTTTCACTTACCGCGGTATAAACAATTTCATATTCCAGAATTTGTTTTATAATTCATATGTAAAATTCATAACATTGGAAACCTTACTTCAGTTAAGATTGGTGAAATACTTGCTAGACATTTTTTTTAACTTTAGTAGAAGATACTTACGGGAGTGAAGGTTATATTTCTGAGGACTGCAGCTACAGCATACGGGCGGACCTGGGCTGTCTGGAGAAATCAACACAAGTCATCACCACTTCTCAAACCTCAGGTATGGTAACACTAGTAATCTCAAATCTACTATACATCGCGCTAGCAGGTAAATGGTGTCAAATGGTGGTATCAAGGTCATGGTGACTGGTACATGGTTTGTTTGTTGCATTTACCAAATTATGGACAGCAAATTATTTTGAGGCAGGGTCTCCTTCATGCAGGGTGGCCTTTCGCATGCCATCCAATTTGGTTTGTTTTTGTATAACGTCCTATTTACAGCCAGGGTCATTTAAGGACGTGCCAGGTTTTGGAGGTGGAAGAAAGCCGGAGTACCCAGAGAAAAACCACCGGCCTACGGTCAGTACATGGCAACTGCCCCACGTAAGTTTCGAACTCGGAACCCCGAGGTGGACGGCCAGTGATAAAGTGTCGGGACACCTTAACCACGGCCCCATCCAAAGCAATTATGGTAAAATGTCTTGACCAAGAACACAACCACAACACAGACCAATCTGTTTACTCAGCTTCCCGAGAAACAGAAACTGTTATAGCAAGGTAGTGTATAATCATACACTTCAAATCTTCACCTTCAGTACTTTCTGAGAAATAGCGATAACAAACTTCAATTGTCAAAATCCAAGATGGCTGCCTGTCGGCCATGTTGTTTTCCGACTGATCCCAAAATGAAATATGCATTACTAGGGACAAAAGGGGAACCTACATAATTTATGAAATTTGAGAAAGATCCCTTCAGTACTTTCTGAGAAATAGTGATAACAAGAATTGTTTACGGAGGGACGGACCACGGACCCTTTCGAAAAGGAGACAGAATTAAAGTACACGTACAAACCTATTGTTAAGTGTTTTTTAAAGTGGTTAGTTTTGTGAGTGTATTTTACCAAAACTTTAAAGAAAAAAGGATGTACTTTTGTGGATTTTAAGAAACAGACAAAACTTTAAAGAAAAAAATAATGTACCTTTTGTTGATATTAAGAAACAGGCTGTCATTTCACCCTAAAACATTTCATTTCAAAGTATCAATTCTCAATTAAAATTTTCTGGTATCCTTGAAAACAGCAAAAAGTAGACAAGAAACAGCAACAAGAATAAGGGATGTGTGCTATAAGATAGGAACTACATACCAGTCGGTATTGGTATAGATACTTACAGATGGTAGAACTGTAAGTTCCTGTAACTGGCTGGCACTTGGTTCCAATGCTTCGTATCTGGGAGCCTTTATTCTACACAGAAAATATACCAGTTACATGTATTATATATCAAAGACTACAATATAATACAAATGTTACTGAATATTGACACATTGATAAATACAGGCAGTTATGTTTAAGTATGAAACTTTTTTTAGATGGTAATCACAGATAGACTAAAAAGCATGTTAAATACATAATCATAATCTGTTTTTATCATTACAATAAGTATAGATACACCGATTTAACACTTGATGTTTAATTTGGTGTCATTCATATAGCAAGTTAAACAACACCTATGTTTTTTCATTAACCAGAATGGCTGTAAGCATACTTATATGGCATTGTTTTGTTTGAGATATCTTACTTACCGAAGAAAGCTATGAGGGCTCATTCAATCCTTCAATACACAGTACTTACTTTTAAAGGAAACTTACCTTTCAAGGAAAACTTTGAGAGCTTGAGTGAATCCTTCAATACACAGTACTGACCTTTTAAGGCAGACTTTGAGGGCTTGAGTGAATCCTTCAATACACAGTCCTTACCTTTCAAGGAAAACTTTGAGGGCTTTTGTGAATCCTTCAATACACAGTACAATGTACTTACTTTTCAAGGAAAACTTTGAGTGATCGAGTCAATCCTTCAATACACAGTAAGTCATATCTGTAAATAAATATCAAGGTGGGATGATCAAGCATTGCTAACAATAGTAATTCAATATTTACAATAGTGCTTCAATGTTAACAATAGTGCTTCAATGTTAACAATAGTGCTTCAATGTTCACAATAGCGCTTCAATGTTAATGTTTACAAAAGTGCTTCAATGTTAACAAGAGTGATTCAATGCTAACAATAGTGCTTCAATCAAGTCAATCAATGATAATAACTATCAAATAACATATAGCATATACATGAAGATCAGTATTTCTATATAAGAAAATTGTAGAGTTAAATTCTGGTATAAACTTTAATGCATGTTGTATCATTAAGATTCTAAGGTTGATCTCTGATAAACTACTGACTAATATATTAATCTATAAATTCAGATAAATAAATATTGTTTCATGGACTTTGTCATGATGGCAAATCTGTCAATTTGTGTCCAATACCACAGAAACATAATGGAAGCTTCTGATGGTCAAAATTGAGATATTGTCTAATCAATCTGAAAATTGGTATATCAGGGTTTTGAGGATGTCAAAGTATACACAGGCAAAATGTCTTGAGGTCAATTTGACCTGAAAAAATATTGACCTAAAAATTAAGTCATTTTCATGCCAATTTGACGTGAACAAATCTTCATGTCAATTTGAGGTGAAATTTTCAGGTCAACTTCTTAACATGAATTGACTGTTCTGCTCTTTTAAAGTCAATTTGGCCTAAAAATATTGACCTTAAATTGACCTGAATTGACATGAAACATTTTGCCGTTGTATATGATGTCATAAATAGTAAATTATTTCCAAGATTTAACTTCATTGAATCAGTTCTGGTCAGCAATACATTTAAAGTGTTTCATGTATTTTAATGAGCACTGCGATGTATTGGGAAGGGAAACTCACCTGTTGGCTGGTATGTCTACCTTGAATTCCAGTGCCAACTCTGGGTTTTGTTGAAGTTCCTCTTCTTCCTGAAAATAAAATGACATAAATACACTCGCCAACTCCAGATTCACAATTTAAAAAAATCAATACATGCTTACATATCAATGTCATGAAAAAGGAGTTAAGTTTTTAAAAAATAAACCCTGCAACTCACCGGCTCCTCTGCTTCCAAACCAAACTCAAAACACAGCTCATTGAATTCCTCAAAAGCTGAAACAGATTAACAGGGAGGTTTTGAAGTTAGAATTTTGCAAAACGGGAGGACATTTGTTATCCATGTTAAAAACATGTTAAAAACAAATAAAAGGTATGTAATGGAAAAGACATTGAAAATTACTATTTTAATGTATATCTATCTACACAGAGAAGTTAAGCAGGTAAGTCAGAAAACTAGAGACCAAAAAAGTATAGATTAGGTTAAAAGCAATGATTGTATTCAAGGTTTAACATGATCAGGTGTATGGCTGATTTGAAGCATTCTAAAGATTTTGAGGGCATAATGTCAGGATCGATTCCCTGTGGCTGTCCTAATCTACTAGTGTATGACATTTTTCTGAACTGTGAGCATTTTTTCTCAAAGTTAAATTTACATGGCTAATTTAAATTTACCAGCATCTCCCCTACACTGGATCTGTTTCCATTCAGGGATGTACATATCCACTTGCCCGACATCTGGGGTAACCAGATTTTGAGTTTGGGAAGTGAAATTTTTTTGTACACTTGTCTGAATATGGACTTTTTGTATGTTTTCTTGCACAGTCTGTATTTTATTGGGCAAATGGAAATTGCATTCGAACAATCAGATTTCTGAGTGCTACTTACCTGGGGCAGGTGGCTTGAAATTTTTTTTTACAGCCCTGCCATAATAATTAAAGAAAATCTAGCTTTTCTATTTTACTGGTGCCGTTTTCTAAATAAGGACCACACACTGAACTCACATACCAGTACTAAACAATTGGCTTCACCAATGACTTGTATGCATGTTTCTTTATATGTGTAACAGGAAAGGATTAAATGTAGCGGCCAGACTGGGGTTCTAACCCAGGACCTCCTAACACTAGTAATTGAACTACCTGGTCACCAATGATCGACCCAGTCCATTCCAGCTACACACCTCCCTCCTTTTTTCCAAGTCTTCGCCCTCGAAAACAACGAGACCCTTATACCACCACCACAGGTATTTTAGCTGGGCGCCAATTTTGTAACAGGAGAGGAGAAAATGTAGCAGCCAGACCGGGGTTCGAACCCGGGACCTCCGAACACTAGCCAGATGCTCTACCAACTGAGCTACCTGGTTACCGATGACCTTTTTAAGTCTTTGACCCTGAAGACTTCACAACTCACAACCCAGGTTCGGGTATCCCCTTGTCAAGTATTCACCTCACTTGAAACAAGGTTTGATCACAGGCTTGGTTCGGTTTGGTTTGTTTTTGTTTAGTGTCCTATTAACAGCCAGGGTCATTTAAGGACGTGCCAGGTTTTGGAGGTGGAGGAAAGCCGGAGTACACGGAGAAAAACCACCGGCCTACGGTCAGTACCTGGCAACTGCCCGATGTAGGTTTCGAACTCGCAACCCAGAGGTGGAGGGCTAGTGATAAAGTGTCGGGACACCTTAACCACTCGGCCCCACAATCACAGGCACCAAAATGACCAAATGTAGTAGGAGTGGAAAAATGCACAGCCAGACCGGGGTTTGAACCCGGGACCTCCGAACACTAGCCGGATGCTCTACCAATTGAGTTACCTGGTCACCGATGATCGACCCAGTCTAGTCCCGCTACATGTGCATTAATTATACAATTGATTTTTCAATTTGACGTCGGAAGCTGAGGGTGGTGTTTGCATTGTTACAGATGTTGTCGATATATTTTTCCCATCTGAGGTCAGATGATATAGTAATGTCTAAATATTTTGCAAAATTTACATGCCTAAGGGTGTGACCGGGATGTGTAAATTGCTAAAAGTTCTACTTCTAGGAACAGATCTAGATGATATGATTTGTCAAAATGAAAGGAATCTTTCCCATTTAGCAAGTTTGTCTAAATCTGATTGGAGATATAAGTCATCATGGCGGTTAATTTAAGGCCTGCACTGACTGGTCATTTATGAAGTGTAGGAAGTGACTCTGTTGCCTGGCTGTTGATTCTACCGACTAACATCACTTGTTAAACTTGCATGCAATCCGTATCTACATGTTACTGTTAGTTATATTAGGTCCTAGCAGCTGTCTGAAATGTCACGTGTAACAACTTACTGTATGTCTTTCCGAGTGACCTGAACAGCTGTTCCTTATTAACGGCAATGGTAGGCATAATGGAGTATGTGATTCAGACCGTTAAATCACCGAAGTACCAGCTAATGTTCTCCCTATTGAAAATTATGAAGGCCGGACCGGTGGATGACGAAAGCATGTGAAAATGGCCTTGCCACTTTTTTATCTCTAAATTGGAGAGTTCCAAATTTAAGTCTGATATTTATCCCCATTACACATAATTGTCGTTGCATATTTATGTACCTTATTCTGAATATCATAAAAGTAGTTGGTGTTTGCATGAAATTGTGTTTAGAGTTATGACATGGTGTGAATTATATAATTTTCTGTTTTCGTTCCAGTTTTCAATAAATCCTAATTTTTTATAAACAAAGATGTCTGCGCTCATGAAAACAAGTGAGGTTTGCTCTTTTCTGTAATTAGTTTTGTAAATAGGCATTCACATGTGCACTTTTCAATCATCTACATGTATACTGTTTGCCACCTCAATGTACATAGATTATTTATAGTGTACATGAAAAAGACCTGTCAATATGTTTACAATCTCGTACATATTTATAACACCTTCAGTACACTACCAAACGGTTTGTAATCAATGATAAAGTAACAAACCTCCACACATGTTTTGAGGTGGCACATTTGTTAAGGGGTTGTTACAGAAACGTTAAAACAGAAACTTTATTACAAGATTATTTGAATAAGATAAAAATGACATAGTTTATAATTTGTATATATATTTAAATCAAAATCTATAAAATTCAAAGAGCTTATCTTTAACTCTTTTTTTTGTGAAACAGTTACAATAATATTATTGCATTAGTGTTCATCTGGTTGTGATATATTACATCAAGTTGCGGAAAACCACCAACTTCTGTATAATGAAGTTTTAAATTTTTTTTCGTTCAAGTCGCATGCAAAAATAACATCAAGTTTCTAGTAAAGGTAGACACCTCTTTCATTAAACATATTATAATAAGATATTATTTATCTTGTCGTAAATTAAATCCCCATTAAACAATGTATGTAAAAATCACACAGATATGAAAATTAATACATGATATTAGTTACTGGATGACAAGTAATTAATAAGGTAGTCTGAGAAATAAAACTGACTAAATGTTTATTGACAATACAACTAGTTGATCGAATGAGAATAATTGTGTAGGTAAAGAAATATGCTTGTTTTATTGATGTTGGTTTTTATTTTATTTTTTTAGGTCACCTGAGACAAGTCTCAAGTGACCTATTCTAATCGCCTTTTGTCGGGCATCGTGCGTCAGTGTAACCAATTTACATTTTTGACTTCTTCTCCAAAACTGAACCAAATTCAATGACATTTGACAGGAAGCTTCTATGGCTTAAGTTCAACCAGAAGTTGTGAATTATATGGTACCCAACCCCCAGGGACCCGAAGGTCAAATTGAATAAACTTCAAAAATCTTCTTCTTTACTCTCAGATATGGTGGAATCAAACACTCTTCATAGATGGAAGGGTCTTAATTAAGGTGCTTTACCAAAATTGTGATTTTCATGACACTGGGGTCTCACATTTGCCCCTGTGGAAGGGGTAAACTTTTCTAAAGTTTATATAGGGAAATCACATTTTTGACTATTATTTGTTGGATTGCTGTTGGAATTCATTCAAACTTGGTTAATATTATTAGCAATAGAATGACAGTTTGATGTTATGCACATGTTAGCCCCCAGGGGTTGATGGGTGGGGCTAAAAAGGGTCAAATTAATTGAAATTTCAAAAATCTTCTTTTCCAGACCCTAATAAGGTAGAATCAAATACTCTTCAAAAATAGAAGGGTCTTAAGGTGCCTTTTTTTGCCCTGACTGACCCTTTGGACTGATGGGTGGGGCCAATTAGTTTATTTTGTTTAACGTTGTATTAACAGCCGGTGTTATTTAAGGACTAGCCAGAGTACCCGGAGAAAAACCACTGGCCTATGGTCAGTACCTGGCAACTGCCCTATGTAGGTTTCGAACTCGCAACCCAGAGGTGGAGGGTTAGGGCTAATGGTAAGGTGTTGGGACACCTTAACCACTCGGCCACCGCGGCCAAAAAGGGTAAATTAAATTAACTTGAATATTTCAAAACTCGGATGACCGTTAAGGCCCATAGGCCTCTTGTTTGCTTTTTGTTTCCTGTTGTTTTTATTTTGCTTAGTGTTGTTTTAAAGCATTCTGTCTCTTTTTTTTGCAGAAATGACTGACTAATTTGCTGATGGGCAAATAGAACCATGAGTAGCATGTTGAAGTCTGGTCTTTTTGAACGGCTCCGTCCCATATGTGTCCAGCTTACAAGGGAACATACTCGGGAAAACGTCACTGCTCTCTTTCAGGGTATAAATGGCCTGGAGAGAAAATATATGCAGGAGTTACAGGAATATGTTCTCTTTCCACTTCGGATAATACTCAAACAGGAGAAAAAATAGTGAGTAATATATACAGAACATTCATACTCTACATGTAAATCATTCTCAATCAGAAAAAATAGTGAGCATATACTGGGCAGTACATATGTAATACTGTAGTCTCAGTCTTAAATGTAAGTTATTATAATACAGAGAGTATATGAGAGTACATTCATACTCTACACGCAAATTGTTCTCAATCAGGAGAAGTAATAGTGAGTGTATGGACAGTAGATGCATGATGTAGTCTCAAATCTAATAGATAGTATGGGCATGAATAAAAAGGAAAAACAGAATTAACATATGATAAATAATAAAATACCGTATACATTGAAAGTGTGAACTGTAAGCATGAAGTGTTGTATAATTGACAAAAGTATACGACACTATGTAGGACAACATGTGACTACGACAGTGTCGCTTGGACAGTTTCTGTAATGTTCATGTTTGATGTTTAAAATAAAGATACATAATTTTAAATCTCATTAAACCTCTTTAGTGTTTCTTATTTTTCTCCATTCTTAAATGTATGGTTAACTTGGCAGAACATTTAATACAACAGAATAATTTATTATAAATTCTATGATGTAACAGCATTATATCATTAGATAATTATAATTATATGAGGACATTTTACTAATGTTGAACTTTTATTCAAGTGCTGGAGAGTTGTATGTGGATATCTATCAGTGTATGGAGTATGTACTGGCTCGGAGCTGTGTCACACGATGGGATATGTTTCTGGACATCTTTAACACTGCCTGTATGGCACTCAGTGACCCCAGCGATCCATCCAAAGGTGAATTGTGTTATAATCCGTTGTAATTATTGTCTATGTAACAGAGGAGCGATACAGGCCCGCTGGGCCTCTTGTTGTCTATGTAACAGAGGAGCTAACTGATACGTGGCTAATTGATGGTGTCTCAATCTCCAATCTATGCTTTTTATACTTTTTATCAAATACTACTAAAGATGAACACTATTTTATTATCTTAGGGTAACCACTTCGCTTTGAAATATTGCTACTTATACTGCTTATGATTAAAATCAAATTTGCATTTAATTAATACAACATGCTTATTTTCCCACGTTAACATATTCGTAAATGAGAAATTACTTATCTGTTCTCATTTATGGCATTGAAGTGTGGGTTACTTATATACGATAACTAAGATGTAGACAATTGACAAAATAAGGTAAAATTATGTCCCGTGACAGTGAGGAAATGTTTTGTTTTGTCAACACAGTCAACTTTCACTGTATACAACTCACAGGTCCAAATTAATGGATCTGGAATTTGTAAGCACAACATTGAAAGATTCTGATACAATCAAGAGTACATTTGAAATTATTGCTGATTTTGCTGCATGTAAAAAATTCTCGATAGCAGTCTGCTACGAGTATTTCTTGTTTGATGTGGTTTTTAGCTCACCTGGCCCGAAAGGCCAAGTGGGCTTATTCTGTGGTGCTGCATCCATTTGTCCGTTGTCCGTCCAGCCGGTGTCAGCTTTTCATTTGAAGGACTTCTCATTAATGATCAAGAGACCCAGAATCATGATAGTTGCTGGAAGGTTCCGGGGATGGAGCCCCACCACAAAAATGCAAAAAAGAAATGTTCTTGACCATGCATTCAAGGTCACAGGTGTCAAATTTGTTAAAAGCTTTAAACAACTTCTGATGAAGCAAAAGGCATAGAATCATGATATTTGGCTGGTAGGTTTCTAGGATGGAGCCCCACAAAATTTGTGAAAACAATAACCTTGACCTATATTCAAGGTCAAAGGGATCAAATTTGCTAGAGCATTTAAACAACTTCTTCTTACGAACCGAAAGGCCTATAATCATGATATTTGGCTGGTAGGTTCCTGGAATGAAGACCCCACAAGGTTTGTGAAAAGAAATGACCATGACCCATATTCAAGGTCACAGAGGTCAAATTTTTGTCTAGAATCAAGTTATCTTTTGATTTTATGAAAGACAGAGAACCATTAAACAAGTGGATACCAGGTGAATGATGATCAACATTCTGTATATTATATTTCTTGTTATGGTAATTATAGCCAAAAATGTTTAAAAAAGGGTGGAGTGGTTTAACATCTGCTCATGGTGGCGTTCTAATTTCCAGTTCCCACAGAACACATATATTACAATGTTATGAATTATGTGTTGCTGTTTAGAAATACACATATATCAATGATCTATCATATCTCGGTACTAGAAAATATATCTAAAAATTTAACACTTTTTAATTCAGAAACTTACTCTTCATCTATAGTACTAAACTGTATATTTTACATGAATGTTTGTGAATATTACAGTGTCCAGTTTATCAGAAGAATTGAAGCTGGCCATTGTTCAGATGTTGTTATCACTATTGAAGAGTTCAGATTTTAAGTAAGTAAATTGTATATGAAATTTTGTCTTCAATGTTCCTGTTCCTGTTTAGACAAGAAAACTAGGTTTATACATAATACCTGACTGATTCTACACATAAAATTCCGATTAGTAATGCTATAAAGTATCCAAATTTTGAAATTGCATGAAAATATACAAGTGCATATTCTTGTTTTCAATTGATCATAATTAATCTTTTGTCGCTCTTATACAATGGCATAATTTCACTTTAAACTCAACACTGGCAACTTCATTCTAAGATGGAGAGTTTTAGTTGGGTAGCAAAGAAACAGATGGGAAATACAGGCCTCATGGACATTTTATTTTGTATCACAGCATCATAGAGAACCTGTTTGCAGTGGGATGTCTCCCTGTTTTAGGACATGCTGTGTCAATGTTATTAAATATCGCTGACCAGGAACGATCAAGGCCATTAAAAATCGCTGCTGTGGGATTTCTCATTGAACTTTGCCAGGACGACAGAAAATGTAAGTTCAGTTTCTCAAAATAAACTTGAAAAGCAAGTTTTGTTCTTAGCATGCAGTAAAGCAGGAATATTAGAATCAATGTACAATTATGACTGCCGGTATATAATCAACAAAGAACCAATAAAAAGTAAGTAGGTTTATCAGATGGAAAACCATTTTTGGTTGGTTGGCTATTTAGCAAAAAAAAAATATGCTTGAAACTTGCTGATGGAGAAAATAAATAAATAAACTCTTCAGTGATCTTTGTGTTAGTGCTGGTAAAGATGTCCTCTTGAATTTACAATTATCATTGTATATTACTGTGCATGAAACATTTCCTGAGCCAGCCCATAGCCCGATGTTTTTAAAATAATTAATAAGGAATTCTGACTTTCAACCACGGTAAAAAAATTATCATAGATAGATAGTGGATTTCTTCAGACAAAGCAGTGATATTGTGGTTGATATTGGTACGACACTGATGTACAGTGATATTGTGGTTGATATTGGTACGACACTGACAGTACGATGGTTTCAGATTGTACCAGTATGAAGGTGAAGCTGGGTGACACATTAGCTTCCTTCCTCCCGGGACTCACCATCACGTTGAGTCGCCTTATTAGCTGTGATACTCATCAGGGACAGGCTGTTATACAGGTGAGTATGATGGCTATAGATAATATCATGGTAAGGCAGTTCAGAGTTCATATTTACCGACACGTTTTGCTGTTAAATGTAGATTCTAATCTAATTTAAACTATAAAAGGATTTTCATTAATGACAATGTGATCAACAGCCAAATTAAAAATGAATGGTAGTTTGATCCTTTAGATGGAATAGCCAAATAAAAAAACTTGAATGATAGTGAGATCCTTCAGATGGAACAGCCAAACTTAGATGGAATGGCCAAATAAAAAGTGAATGGTAATGTGATCCTTTAGATTGAACAGCCAAATAAAAAGTGAATGGTAGTGTTATCCTTTAGATGGAACAGCCAAATAAAAAGTGAATGGCAGTGTGATCATTTAGATGGAACAGCCAAATAAAAAGTGAATGGCAGCCAGTGTTATCCTTTAGATGGAACAGCCAAATAGAAAGTGAATGTTTTACTTAGTTTAGTTGTGATATTGCCATACCATTGTAAACATTGACTTTACATGCCACTCGAGCTAAATAATATCTCCATTCGGAGTGGAGAACAAACATCCCATTTTTTTGAGGATCACAATTTGGTGGTAAAAGGAATCAGGGATGGATACATAATGGTATTCAGTAGAGTTCCATCACAATAGGAAAAGACAGTAATATGACAGATAATGTAACACGGAATCTTAATGTTGGTGCTCTATCTTTTATATGATTCTAGTAATTTGATTTTTTTTTATTGATGAGTTCCTGACTTTTGTCTCTGTTTGTGTAATAATTTCAGACTGCTCTGGATCTTCTGACAAAGTATATGAGGCTGGTACTTGATGATGTACTTGTTGCAGAGAGTCAGTCAAAGAGCAAACATCAAGGCCACAGTGTACAAGGTGAGTATCACAGGTCAAAGTCACAGTGCACATCTAGGCATTCAGAGGTCAAGGTCATTTACAATTCAAGGTCATTGTATTTACCCAATTTAAGGTCATTGTATTGGCCATAATTGATATGTGTACACCTATGTACACAGTGACCAAGTTCAGATTTCATGATAAGATACTCATATTGAAAAATCTAACAGAAAGTCGTTACTATGCCAAAAGAAACATATCGTAACCAATATAGTCACAATAACACAGTCCTCATTACAAATTTTAACATTTATGGAAATCCAAATAATTTCCTGATATCCTTTACATTCATGCATGACAAGTACATATTTTACAAAATCAAGTAATGAATTAGATAGAAGATGATAGCTAAGAAATTAATGGCTGACCAGGACAAACGATAGCTAAGAAATTAATGGCTGACCAGGACAAACGATAGCTAAGAAATTAATGGCTGACCAGGACAAACGATAGCTAAGAAATTAATGGCTGACCAGGACAAATGATAGCTAAGAAATTAATGGCTGACCAGGACAAATGATAGTTAAGAAATTAATGGCTGACTAGGACAAATGATAGCTAAGAAATTCATGGCTGACCAGGACAAATGATAGTTAAGAAATTAATGGCTGACCAGGACAAATGATAGCTAAGAAATTAATGGCTGACCAGGACAAATGATAGCTAAGAAATTAATGGCTGACCAGGACAAATGATAGCTAAGAAATTAATGGCTGGCCAGGACAAATGATAGTTAAGAAATTAATGGCTGACCAGGACAAATGATAGCTAAGAAATTAATGGCTGACCAGGACAAATGATAGCTAAGAAATTAATGGCTGACCAGGACAAATGATAGCTAAGAAATTAATGGCTGACCAGGACAAATGATAGCTAAGAAATTAATGGCTGACCAGGACAAATGATAGCTAAGAAATTAATGGCTGACCGGACAGATCTGGGAGGGTTTCGTGATGAGACAATGTGTTTCAATGATATCAGAAATATTCTTTATATGGGAACAATGCCACTAGCATGTGAGATATAGAGCTAGAATTCACTGCCAGAGTCTGTTATCTTGTCATCATCATCCCAAGACAAGTTTTAGCTAGACCATGTGATACATATTTAGCTTGTTCTTTTAGAAAGTAACAACAAAAATCCCTACAACCTCTTTGGATTTGCCTCTGGAAGAGATAAATTAGAAGCAAAATTTGTACCATAGTTTTCTCTTTCTACAGCAAATACAAAACTTGAGAGTTTGGTGGTACAGAGAAATCCTGATTGGTTGAAAAATACAGGGTCAAAGTTGGCAGTGATTGTGAAACAAGTGACCAAAGTGAGAAGTCATTCAAGCTGGAAAGTGAGACTTGCCCTGGTGGACTGGGCCGGAACCATGCTGCACCACTGCCGTGGGTGAGTTCAAGTTACAGACACCAAAACATAATTAATATGTATATTAGTATTTCATACTAAACTTAAAAAGAGTGAGTCAAATGTGGTGGTTCTTTCTTAGATCTGAATCTTAATGCCTGATATTAGTTTGGATCTAAGAAAAAACTGCCAACAACTCTTTTTAGGGTATTACCTGGATTTTCTAGTGAGACCTCTTGTTTACTGTCTTATCCATGGTAGGTTTGTCAGGATTTCAACAATGTCAACCTTGAGGGACGTTGTGCCTCCAACCCTGTCCCCATTCCCCATTCCCACACAATCCACCAATAAACCGCCCATCACCCCTCACCCCCATCCCCTGTAGTGATGTTTCATACTGTAAATTAGATTTTAAAAACAATATAAAATTTGTCATTTGTATAATAGACATTTTTCTTGGATTTCATTTAGAATTATTATTTGCATGTCTTTTTTCATAAAACAACAGTATAGTATCTTTTGAATTGTGTGTCAAGTTCACTTTTAGTTCTTAAATTAATTAAAATTTAATGTTGTATAGACTATACTATGATCAAAGAAAGACAAGCCCTAGTATTTACGTCAGTAGATATATACAATTGTTGCCGAAAAAAAAAAAAAAAAAAAATTCTTTTTTTCTTTCTGCTATTACATTGTATGTTTAAATATCAGTAAATTAACCTATCTTACTTCTTTTTTTTTGAAAGTTTGAATATGTGGCTAAAATCTCTACTTCTGTATTGGTTTAGGAACCTAGAGGAGAGTGTGTCAGATCTCCTGGCTGTGTTGGTGGGTCGACTTGGAGATGACTACCCAAAGGTGTCCTCACACAGCCGTCAAAGACTGGATAAGTTTGCTGCCTCACTGGACGGAAAACAGTGTCGCCCTCTAGTGGAGATGTTAGAAGAGAATCTTTATAGCCTGTCAATGTCTCTCCCTCGACAAATGAACACCACAGGTATGACAGGTTGATCTGCCCCCACTGTCTTTACATATAAATACACAACCTTCCAATAGACAGTGACATGTTTTTTGACCTGCTGGTATAATAAAAGTTCCATTGGAAAATATTTGATTCATCAATTTTGTCACAGAGATTTGAAAATATTTTGAAAAAACCTGCCTCCCTTGGAGTGGGGATGGGGATAGGTTATGGGGAGGGGAGGGGGGAGGAGGTCACATGTGATACATGTTTACAAAAAAACAGAAATGAGAATTTAGGAAAATTTGATAAGAATGCTTGTTAAAATCATTTTGTTATTTCCCTTCATTTGATGTTGAAATAATTTCTTGAATTATTGAAATCAAATCTAAAACATTCCCATAGTTAGAATTTATTTATCTCAACATTTGATGTGTCATTTTTAGCTCACCTGCCCGAAGGGCAAGTGAGCTTATGCCGTGGCGCGGCGTCCGTCGTCCGTCCGGCGTCAACTTTTCCATTCAAGCAACTTCTTCTCAATAACCAAAAGGCCCAGAGACCTAATATTGGGCCTGTAGCATGATGGGGTGAAAGGCTACCAAGTTTGTTCAAATGAATAAAGTTGACCTTCATTCAAGGTCACAGGGGTCAAAAAGGCTAAAATCTTTAAACGACTTCTTCTCAATAACTAAGAGTCTCAGGGAGTTGATATTGGGTCTGTGGCATGCTGGGGTGAAGGGCTACCAAGTTTGTTCAAATGAATGACCTTGACTTTCATTCAAGTTCACAGGGGTCAAATATGCTTAAAAAAAATTAAACGACTTCTTCTTAATAGCCAAAAGACCTAGGGAATTGATATTAGGTCTGTAGCATGCTGGCGTGAAGGGCTACCAAGTTTGTTCAAATGAATGACCTTGACCTTCATTCAAGGTCACAGGAGTCAAAAAGGCTAAAATCTTTAAATGACTTCTTCTCAATAACCAAGAGTCCCAGGGAGTTGATATTGGGTCTGTAGCATGCTGTGGTGAAGGGCTACCAAGTTTGTTCAAATGAATGCCCTTGACCTTCATTCAAGGTCACAGGAGTCAAAAAGGCTAAAATATTTAAACGACTTCTTCTCAATAACCAAGAGTCCCAGGGAGTTGATATTGGGTCTGTAGCATGCTGGGGTGAAGGGCTACCAAGTTTGTTCAAATGAATGACCTTGACCTTCATTCAAGGTCACAGGAGTCAAAAAGGCTAAAATCTTTTAAACGACTTCTTCTCAATAACCAAGAGTCCCAGAGACCTAATATTTGGCCTGTAGCATGCTGGGGTGAAGGGCTACCAAGTTTGTTCAAATGAATGCCCTTGACCTTCATTCAAGGTCACAGGAGTCAAAAAGGCTAAAATCTTTAAACGACTTCTTCTCAATAACCAAGAGTCCCAGGGAGTTGATATTGGGTCTGTAGCATGCTGGGGTGAAGGGCTACCAAGTTTGTTCAAATGAATGACCTTGACCTTCATTCAAGGTCACAGGAGTCAAAAAGGCTAAAATCTTTAAATGACTTCTTCTCAATAACCAAGAGTCCCAAGGAGTTGATATTGGGTCTGTAGCATGCTGGGGTGAAGGGTAACCAAGTTTGTTCAAATGAATGACCTTGACCTTCATTCAAGGTCACAGGAGTCAAAAAGGCTAAAATCTTTAAACGACTTCTTCTCAATAACCAAGAGTCTCAGAGACTTAATATTTGGCCGGTAGCATGCTGGGGTAAAGGGCTACCAAATTTGTTCAAATGAATGACCTTGACCTTCATTCAAGGTCACAGGAGTCAAAAAGGCTAAAATCTTTAAATGACTTCTTCTCAATAACCAAGATTCCCAGGGAGTTTATATTGGGTCTGTAGAATGCTAGGGTAAAGGGCTGCCAAATTTGTTCAAATGAATGACCTTGACCTTCATTCAAGGTCACAGGAGTCAAAAGGGCTAAAATCTTTAAAGGACTTCTTCTCAATAACCAAGAGTCCCAGAGACCTAATTTTTGGCCTGTAGCATGCTGGGGTAAAGATCTCTCAAGTTTGTTCAAATGAATGACCTTGCCCTTCATTCAAGGTCACAGGAGTCAAAAAGGCTAAAATCTTTAAACGACTTCCTCTCAATAACCAAGCATCCAAGGGAGTTGATATTAGGTCTGTAGCATGCTGGGGTGAAGTGCTACCAACTTTGTTTAAATGAATGACCTTGATCTTTATTCAAGGTCAAAGGGGTCAAAAAGGCTGAAATATTTAAACGACTTCTTCTCAATAACCAAGAGTCCCATGGAGTTGATATTGGGTCTTTAGCATGCTGGGGTGAAGGGCTACCAAGTTTGTTCAAATGAATGACCCTGACTCACATTCAAGGTCACGTCAATCAAGTATGCTTAAATCTTTAAATGACTTTTAGTGAATAGCTTAAGTGCCAAGAGACATTATATTGGTCCTGTAGCATGCTTTCAAATAACTGCAGGATCCATATATGAAAAGATCACTGCATTGCAGGTGAGCGATTCGGGCCCATTGGGCCCTTGTTCTGTATAAATGGTTAAATCAACATTTTTTTTATAAAGATGAAAATAGTGCATGAAATAAAATCTATTTGAAATTTCCTCTCAATTTCAAAGTATCACTTTTCTTCTTAACATGTTGCTGAGATACATTTGTCCTTTAAAAATACTTTTAAAATAAAACTTACCTGAAGAGCCAGGCAAAGAATGACAGCTGCTAGTTAGTTGGTTTTCATTGTGTTGCCATAGTGATATGTATATACAATATGACCTTACTTATTTCAGATGAGGAAGAAAAGTTGTTTGTGGTTCAGCTGCTGGTAGGATACTTGGAACTACTCGGTAGATATATTAAATTAAAATTTCTGTTTATTTGTGGTTCTAAAAAAAACACAAGAAAATTTCATCTAAAAAATTCCAATTTGTTTTAGCATGTAATCTGTGAAATATTGGATAAAAAATGTGTTTAGGACTTGTTAAAGGAATATATATTGTATACTGAAACCCATTTCATTTTAGTTAACTATAAAATAAAAAAATATATAGACTACTAGAAATATCAAAAGCTCAGGGTCCAGTATAATACTATGTAGGCAACCATGTAAGGCTAACAATTTAAAGTGTCTGAAGATAAAATGAAAGTGCTCCTGCTTTACAGATCAACATGTTTTAAATATTATTTCTACATAATATATATAAACTTATTTTAATACTGAGTCCATTTTCCTTGCTGTATTAATATTCAATAAAGAGAACACTTTAATTGTTACATCATAGATAAATTATGTCATGCTATTACACAAATAGAAAATTATTGATATATTAATTATATTGTCATACATGATCATTGATAATAACTTCCTGTATATCAACAGGAGACCAAATGGATGGACTGCTGCTCTCCCATGGACGTCGACTTCTCATGTCCCTGGTACAGGTCCTGGAGATGGACTACAGTGATATCAGGATCGTAGAGGAGCGCACAACTATCACGGGTGATGGTTTGTAGTTTCTTTTTACTTCATTTTTCCATTGGAACAAGGATACTCTGAATACCATGGAGAAAATCCAAAGAAGTGTTTTTAATCCCCGTAAGTCCCCTACTGATGAAACTGGGGGGACTATAGGTTTCCTCCCTGTCCATCTGTCTGTCCATCTGTCTGTCCATCTGTCTGTCTTTCCGTCCATTCAGTTTTCTGTACTTTTCTCAGCCATGCTTCAAAGTATGTTGGTGAAAGATGGCGTGTGTCTTCAGTAAGAGTAATTACAGGTCATATTCTAGTTTCAAGGTTTTTGGGTCAAGGTCAAGGTCACTGTTACTTTTTTTTGTTGGGACTGCTATGTGATATGTATTGCTTTAGCCATACTAAGTATGCTTGTTATTATATATTACTTGTATTAGATTGTGGTGGTCAAGGTCATGGTTAAAGGTCAATGGTTACAACTTTATATTACTTTCAAAATAAAAAGAATGTGTATAGAGTATCTCTTGCCCCTGATGACAGATTTATTTTATTGATGAGGGGGTTGGGGTATATCTTACTCCAACAATGTTAGAGGTTTTACACGGCGAGATACTTTAGACAGGCAATAGAAAAAGAGCCGACCAGCGGCCTCTTATGTTATAGGAGTAGGGTATATCTATGATAAGGTCTGCTAACTTTGTTTTATTTGTTATTAAATTTATTTCAAGTTTAAGTTTAACATGTTACCCTGGTTTATGGAACAAATTATTAGATAAGAACTTCATTTACATGTAAATTCAGTGTGTTCTAAACATCAAAGCACCTGTCATAACCTATAAGGTTCAAGAAGCAAAAGAAAATGGTATAAATCCTTATTTACATGCATTGCCTCTTTGTAAAAAATATTCTTAATATGTTAAAATCTGCTTTTTTGTAGATGTCATCAATATTTAAAAATATTTCTATGTAAAAAAAAATATTCTTTCCTTAAAAAAACCCACTTTACATCGGAGCAATGGCTTCTGCTATAAAATTCAAAATTTTAATTTTTGATGATTTATGAAAACCTTTAGCAAACATGTGCACAGTTTTCATAGTCATGTTTTTCATAAGAAAATAACTAGAATGCTATTTACAAAATAATTTAAAGATTATCTGAGAATTCTTCCATAAAGAAATATAGTTTGTGTTAATGGACATAAGTGTGTGTTGCAGTGTTACTTAAGGTTTTTCCTGTTTTAGGAGCAAGTGCCTTGAATCCGGATACTTCACCTAATGTTCTCCCACTCCGAAAATACTTCAAACATTTCCACGACACTCAGATCTACAAACAGCTACAGCGAGCCTGTCGGTGCTTAGGACACTATGGTAATATCTTTTATGATAAATAAAAATTTCATCATGATCCATATCAAAATTCTTTTGCTGTAGTATCAGTCTGTTAGAGACTAAAGAGTATTAATTACTCTAAACATTTATATTTATTAAGTGGTAGTCTTATTTTCGTATTTTTGGCCATTATGTTAAGTACTGCAATATAAATAATGATTGTGGTAACATCAGATTTATATGCTGTTTTTGTAAAATATAATATAAGTTCATGATTTATTCAATGACATTATTTGTAATAATGTAATTTGATGGTGAGTTAAAAAATGGGTGTACCAAAAATATGTATACCGTATTTATCCTCAGATATATCCCATCCCCTAGACTTAGTGTAAAAAGTTTAAAATTAATACTTAAGTTTGGGGAGGGCTTATTTGTGAACCTTCGTTAAGCTTACTATTTTAAAAATTGATGATTTACAAAAACTTATGGGAAGGGGTTAATTTGGGGATAAATACGGTATACTATAAACCTGTAATTGTCTACCACTGGTGAAAACATGGTAACAGTGCAAGCTGTTTGAGATTATTTGAGATTACCCAAACTGGATGATAGGCCCCTATATATAGGCTGTTCATCGTTATCACTGCCCCTATATATAGGCTGTTCGGACTTATCACTGCCCCTATATATAGGCGGTTAGGTTTTACAAACTGGATGATAGGCCCCTATATATAGGCTGTTCATCGTTATCACTGCCCCTATATATAGGCTGTTCAGATTTATTCTGTAAATAACCCACTGTTAATCTTTAGTAACAGAGGAAATGAGATATTGTTAGGTTATCCAAACTGAATGATAGGCCCCTATATATAAGATGTTCAGACCTGTCAATTCCTGTAAATAACCCACAGTTAATATTTACTGTAGTTACATAGGAAAAGAGATATTGTTAGGTTATCGAAACTGAATGATAGTCCCCTATATACAAGATGTTCAGACATATCGATTCCTGTTAATAACCAACAGTTACTCTCTAGTAACATAGATAATGATGTTTACACCTGTAATTGTTGACCACAGGTAGCACACCTTTACTGGTGGACCAGGTACTGGATATTACCTACATGTCTGGAACCTACAAACCTCAGGCCATCCTCATGCTAAACGACATCATCAGTGGTACTGCAGGTATGGATCAGTGTTGGGTACAGTCAAATAAACAGACAAATATCAGTGGTACGGACCAGTATTGTGTACAGTCAAATAAACAGACAAATATCAGTGGTATGGACCAGTATTGTGTACAGTCAAATAAACAAATATCAGTGGTACGGACCAGTATTGTGTACAGTCAAATAAACAAATATCAGTGGTACGGACCAGTGTAGTGTACTGTCAAATAAACAGACAAATATGAGTGGTACGGACCAGTATTGTGTACAGTCAAATAAACAGACAAATATCAGTGGTACGGACCAGTATTGTGTACAGTCAAATATACAGACAAATATCAGATGTATGGACCAGTATTGTGTACAGTCAAATATACAGACAAATATCAGTGGTACGGACCAGTATTGTGTACAGTCAAATAAACAGACAAATATCAGTGGTATGGACCAGTATTGTGTACTGTCAAATAAACAGACAAATATCAGATGTATGGACCAGTATTATGTACTGTCAAATAAACAGACAAATATCAGTGGTATGGACCAGTACATCTTCGCTAGCCAAGGCTTCTGATTACGTTACACTCCACGAACCCTTGGCAGATATAGGCGTCAGTTCTGGCCCTCTAGCGGTGATTCGAAATTACCACCCTTCACGCATGAAATTTTCGACCAATCAAAACAAGCGTTACCGATTTACTTCATCGGTGATGTTTACAAACACACATCGAGGTTTGGTGTCATTTCGATGAGATATGTGATCAATGACTTATATGAATTGATCAAACACTGCGAATGTTCCCCCAAAGATTGTGATTTTTGTATTTAGGTAAAATGCCATGACATAGTCGGCAATGTAGCTCTGTACTGGGTGCCGCATTTTTTGTTTACTGCGAAACCAAGCCAGAATGTAAAACGCGATTTGATTGGGTGCCCTGGGATTCCAGGGCGCGACGGTTTGAACACGACTATATCCACCAAGGGTTCGTGGAGTGTAACGTAATCAGAAGCCTTGGCTAGCGAAGATGGGACCAGTATTATGTACAGTCAAATAAACAGACAAATATCAGTGGTATGGATCAGTACTGTGTACAGTCAAATAAACAGACAAATATGAGTGGTACGGACCAGTATTGTGTACAGTCAAATAAACAGACAAATATCAGTGGTACGGACCAGTATTGTGTACTGTCAAATAAACAAACAAATATCAGTGGTATGGACCAGTATTGTGTACTGTCAAATAAACAGACAAATATCAGTGGTATGGACCAGTATTGTGTACTGTCAAATAAACAGACAAATATCAGTGGTATGGACCAGTATTGTGTACTGTCAAATAAACAGACAAATATCAGTGGTATGGACCAGTGTATAGTGTACAGTCAAATAAACAGACAAATATCAGTGGTATGGACCAGTATTGTGTACAGTCAAATAAACAGACAAATATCAGTGGTACGGACCAGTATTGTGTACTGTTAAATAAACAAACAAATATCAGTGGTATGGACCAGTATTGTGTACTGTCAAATAAACAGACAAATATCAGTGGTATGGACCAGTATTGTGTACTGTCAAATAAACAGACAAATATCAGTGGTATGGACCAGTGTATAGTGTACAGTCAAATAAACAGACAAATATCAGTGGTATGGACCAGTGTATAGTGTACAGTCAAATAAACAGACAAATATCAGTGGTACAGACCAGTATTGTGTACAGTCAAATATACAGACAAATATCAGTGGTATGAACAGACAAATATGAGTGGTACGGACCAGTATTGTGTACAGTTAAATAAACAGACAAATATCAGTGGTATGGACCTGTATTGTGTACTGTCAAATAAACAGACAGATATCAGTGGTACAGACCAGTATTGTGTACAGTTAAATAAACAGACAAATATCAGTGGTACGGACCAGTATTGTGTACAGTCAAATAAACAGACAAATATCAGTGGTATGGACCAGTATTGTGTACAGTCAAATAAACAAATATCAGTGGTACGGACCAGTATTGTGTACAGTCAAATAAACAAATATCAGTGGTACGGACCAGTGTAGTGTACTGTCAAATAAACAGACAAATATGAGTGGTACGGACCAGTATTGTGTACAGTCAAATAAACAGACAAATATCAGTGGTACGGACCAGTATTGTGTACAGTCAAATATACAGACAAATATCAGATGTATGGACCAGTATTGTGTACAGTCAAATATACAGACAAATATCAGTGGTACGGACCAGTATTGTGTACAGTCAAATAAACAGACAAATATCAGTGGTATGGACCAGTATTGTGTACTGTCAAATAAACAGACAAATATCAGATGTATGGACCAGTATTATGTACTGTCAAATAAACAGACAAATATCAGTGGTATGGACCAGTATTATGTACAGTCAAATAAACAGACAAAAATCATTGGTATGGATCAGTACTGTGTACAGTCAAATAAACAGACAAATATCAGTGGTACGGACCAGTATTGTGTACAGTCAAATAAACAGACAAATATCAGTGGTACGGACCAGTATTGTGTACTGTCAAATAAACAAACAAATATCAGTGGTATGGACCAGTATTGTGTACTGTCAAATAAACAGACAAATATCAGTGGTATGGACCAGTATTGTGTACTGTCAAATAAACAGACAAATATCAGTGGTATGGACCAGTATTGTGTACTGTCAAATAAACAGACAAATATCAGTGGTATGGACCAGTGTATAGTGTACAGTCAAATAAACAGACAAATATCAGTGGTATGGACCAGTATTGTGTACAGTCAAATAAACAGACAAATATCAGTGGTACGGACCAGTATTGTGTACTGTCAAATAAAAAAACAAATATCAGTGGTATGGACCAGTATTGTGTACTGTCAAATAAACAGACAAATATCAGTGGTATGGACCAGTATTGTGTACTGTCAAATAAACAGACAAATATCAGTGGTATGGACCAGTGTATAGTGTACAGTCAAATAAACAGACAAATATCAGTGGTATGGACCAGTGTATAGTGTACAGTCAAATAAACAGACAAATATCAGTGGTACAGACCAGTATTGTGTACAGTCAAATATACAGACAAATATCAGTGGTATGAACAGACAAATATGAGTGGTACGGACCAGTATTGTGTACAGTTAAATAAACAGACAAATATCAGTGGTATGGACCTGTATTGTGTACTGTCAAATAAACAGACAGATATCAGTGGTACAGACCAGTATTGTGTACAGTTAAATAAACAGACAAATATCAGTGGTATGGACCTGTATTGTGTACTGTCAAATAAACAGACAAATATCAGTGGTATGGACCTGTATTGTGTACTGTCAAATAAACAGACAAATATGAGTGGTACGGACCAGTATTGTGTACCGTCAAATAAACAGACAAATATCAGTGGTACGGACCAGTATTGTGTACTGTCAAATAAACAGACAAATATCAGTGGTATGGACCAGTATTGTGTACTGTCAAATAAACAGACAAATATCAGTGGTATGGACCAGTATTGTGTACTGTCAAATAAACAGACAAATATCAGTGGTATGGACCAGTGTATAGTGTACAGTCAAATAAACAGACAAATATCAGTGGTATGGACCAGTGTATAGTGTACAGTCAAATAAACAGACAAATATCAGTGGTACAGACCAGTATTGTGTACAGTCAAATATACAGACAAATATCAGTGGTATGAACAGACAAATATGAGTGGTACGGACCAGTATTGTGTACAGTTAAATAAACAGACAAATATCAGTGGTATGGACCTGTATTGTGTACTGTCAAATAAACAGACAGATATCAGTGGTACAGACCAGTATTGTGTACAGTTAAATAAACAGACAAATATCAGTGGTATGGACCTGTATTGTGTACTGTCAAATAAACAGACAAATATCAGTGGTACGGACCAGTATTGTGTACAGTCAAATAAACAGACAAATATCAGTGGTACGGACCAGTATTGTGTACAGTCAAATATACAGACAAATATCAGATGTATGGACCAGTGTTGTGTACAGTCAAATAAACAGACAGATATCCGTGTTACAGACCAGTATTGTGTACTGTCAAATAAACAGACAAATATGAGTGGTACGGACCAGTATTATGTACAGTCAAATAAACAGACAAATATCAGTGGTATGGACCAGTATTATGTACAGTCAAATAAACAGACAAAAATCATTGGTATGGATCAGTACTGTGTACAGTCAAATAAACAGACAAATATCAGTGGTACGGACCAGTATTGTGTACAGTCAAATATACAGACAAATATCAGATGTATGGACCAGTATTGTGTACAGTCAAATATACAGACAAATATCAGATGTATGGACCTGTATTGTGTACTGTCAAATAAACAGACAAATATCAGTGGTACGGACCAGTATTGTGTACAGTCAAATAAAATGACAAATATCAGTGGTACGGACCAGTATTGTGTACAGTCAAATATACAGACAAATATCAGATGTATGGACCAGTATTGTGTACAGTCAAATATACAGACAAATATCAGATGTATGGACCAGTATTGTGTACAGTCAAATAAACAGACAGATATCCGTGTTACAGACCAGTATTGTGTACTGTCAAATAAACAGATAAATATCAGTGGTACGGACCAGTATTGTGTACAGTCAAATAAACAGACAAATATCAGTGGTATGGACCAGTATTATGTACAGTCAAATAAACAGACAAATATCAGTGGTATGGACCAGTATTATGTACAGTCAAATAAACAGACAAAAATCATTGGTATGGATCAGTACTGTGTACAGTCAAATAAACAGACAAATATGAGTGGTACGGACCAGTATTGTGTACAGTCAAATAAACAGACAAATATCAGTGGTACGGACCAGTATTGTGTACTGTCAAATAAACAGACAAATATCAGTGGTATGGACCAGTATTGTGTACTGTCAAATAAACAGACAAATATCAGTGGTATGGACCAGTGTATAGTGTACAGTCAAATAAACAGACAAATATCAGTGGTACGGACCAGTATTGTGTACAGTTAAATAAACAGACAAATATGAGTGGTACAGACCAGTATTGTGTACAGTCAAATATACAGACAAATATCAGTGGTATGAACAGACAAATATGAGTGGTACGGACCAGTATTGTGTACAGTTAAATAAACAGACAAATATCAGTGGTATGGACCTGTATTGTGTACTGTCAAATAAACAGACAGATATCAGTGGTACAGACCAGTATTGTGTACAGTTAAATAAACAGACAAATATCAGTGGTATGGACCTGTATTGTGTACTGTCAAATAAACAGACAAATATCAGTGGTATGGACCAGTGTATAGTGTACAGTCAAATAAACAGACAAATATCAATGGTACGGACCTGTATTGTGTACTGTCAAATAAACAGACAAATATGAGTGGTACGGACCAGTATTGTGTACCGTCAAATAAACAGACAAATATCAGTGGTACGGACCAGTATTGTGTACTGTCAAATAAACAGACAAATATCAGTGGTATGGACCAGTATTGTGTACTGTCAAATAAACAGACAAATATCAGTGGTATGGACCAGTATTGTGTACTGTCAAATAAACAGACAAATATCAGTGGTATGGACCAGTATTGTGTACTGTCAAATAAACAGACAAATATCAGTGGTATGGACCAGTGTATAGTGTACAGTCAAATAAACAGACAAATATCAGTGGTATGGACCAGTGTATAGTGTACAGTCAAATAAACAGACAAATATCAGTGGTACAGACCAGTATTGTGTACAGTCAAATATACAGACAAATATCAGTGGTATGAACAGACAAATATGAGTGGTACGGACCAGTATTGTGTACAGTTAAATAAACAGACAAATATCAGTGGTATGGACCTGTATTGTGTACTGTCAAATAAACAGACAGATATCAGTGGTACAGACCAGTATTGTGTACAGTTAAATAAACAGACAAATATCAGTGGTATGGACCTGTATTGTGTACTGTCAAATAAACAGACAAATATCAGTGGTACGGACCAGTATTGTGTACAGTCAAATAAACAGACAAATATCAGTGGTACGGACCAGTATTGTGTACAGTCAAATATACAGACAAATATCAGATGTATGGACCAGTGTTGTGTACAGTCAAATAAACAGACAGATATCCGTGTTACAGACCAGTATTGTGTACTGTCAAATAAACAGACAAATATGAGTGGTACGGACCAGTATTATGTACAGTCAAATAAACAGACAAATATCAGTGGTATGGACCAGTATTATGTACAGTCAAATAAACAGACAAAAATCATTGGTATGGATCAGTACTGTGTACAGTCAAATAAACAGACAAATATCAGTGGTACGGACCAGTATTGTGTACAGTCAAATATACAGACAAATATCAGATGTATGGACCAGTATTGTGTACAGTCAAATATACAGACAAATATCAGATGTATGGACCTGTATTGTGTACTGTCAAATAAACAGACAAATATCAGTGGTACGGACCAGTATTGTGTACAGTCAAATAAAATGACAAATATCAGTGGTACGGACCAGTATTGTGTACAGTCAAATATACAGACAAATATCAGATGTATGGACCAGTATTGTGTACAGTCAAATATACAGACAAATATCAGATGTATGGACCAGTATTGTGTACTGTCAAATAAACAGACAGATATCCGTGTTACAGACCAGTATTGTGTACTGTCAAATAAACAGATAAATATCAGTGGTACGGACCAGTATTGTGTACAGTCAAATAAACAGACAAATATCAGTGGTACGGACCAGTATTATGTACAGTCAAATAAACAGACAAATATCAGTGGTATGGACCAGTATTATGTACAGTCAAATAAACAGACAAATATCAGTGGTATGGACCAGTATTATGTACAGTCAAATAAACAGACAAAAATCATTGGTATGGATCAGTACTGTGTACAGTCAAATAAACAGACAAATATGAGTGGTACGGACCAGTATTGTGTACAGTCAAATAAACAGACAAATATCAGTGGTACGGACCAGTATTGTGTACAGTCAAATAAACAGACAAATATCAGTGGTATGGACCAGTATTGTGTACTGTCAAATAAACAGACAAATATCAGTGGTATGGACCAGTGTATAGTGTACAGTCAAATAAACAGACAAATATCAGTGGTACGGACCAGTATTGTGTACAGTTAAATAAACAGACAAATATCAGTGGTACAGACCAGTATTGTGTACAGTCAAATATACGGACAAATATCAGTGGTATGAACAGACAAATATGAGTGGTATGGACCAGTATTGTGTACAGTTAAATAAACAGACAAATATCAGTGGTATGGACCTGTATTGTGTACTGTCAAATAAACAGACAGATATCAGTGGTACAGACTAGTATTGTGTACAGTTAAATAAACAGACAAATATCAGTGGTATGGACCTGTATTGTGTACTGTCAAATAAACAGACAAATATCAGTGGTACGGACCAGTATTGTGTACAGTCAAATTAACAGATGTACGTTAACAGCTGACTTCTCTAAACAAGGTGTTTATGTCAGATGTGCTGAAGGTGATGTTTGGCCATTTTTGGAATGATCACAATCAGTTGAGTCAACTTTTGGGGGTATACACATGTGTACATCCATACAAAGGTCATGTGTACATCCATTCAAAGGTCATGTGTACATCCATTCAAAGGTCATGTGTACATCCATACAAAGGTCATGTGTACATCCATACAAAGGTCATGTGTACATCCATACAAAGGTCATGTGTACATCCATACAAAGGTCATGTGTACATCCATTCAAAGGTCATGTGTACATCCATACAAAGGTCATGTGTACATCCATACAAAGGTCATGTGTACATCCATTCAAAGGTCATGTGTACATCCATACAAAGGTCATGTGTACATCTATTCAAAGGTCATGTGTACATCCATACAAAGGTCATGTGTGCATCCATACAAAGGTCATGTGTACATCCATTCAAACTTCATGTGTACATCCATACAAAGGTCATGTGTACATCCATACAAAGGTCATATGTACATCCATTCAAACTTCATGTGTACATCCATACAAAGGTCATGTGTACATCCATACAAAGGTCATGTGTACATCCATACAAAGGTCATGTGTACATCCATACAAAGGTCATGTGTACATCCATTCAAACTTCATGTGTACATGCATACAAAGGTCATGTGTACATCCATACAAAGGTCATGTGTACATCGATACAAAGGTCATGTGTACATCCATACAAAGGTCATGTGTACATCCATACAAAGGTCATGTGTACATCTATTCAAAGGTCATGTGTACATCCATACAAAGGTCATGTGTACCTCCATACAAAGGTCATGTGTACATCCATTCAAAGGTCATGTGTACATCCATACAAAGGTCATGTGTACATCCATACAAAGGTCATGTGTACATCCATTCAAAGGTCATGTGTACATCCATACAAAGGTCATGTGTACATCCATACAAAGGTCATGTGTACATCCATTCAAAGGTCATGTGTACATCCATACAAAGGTCATGTGTACATCCATACAAAGGTCATTTGTACATCCATTCAAAGGTCATGTGTACATCCATACAAAGGTCATGTGTACATCCATTCAAAGGTCATGTGTACATCCATACAAAGGTCATGTGTACATCCATTCAAAGGTCATGTGTACATCCATACAAAGGTCATGTGTACATCCATACAAAGATCATGTGTACATCCATTCAAAGGTCATGTGTACATCCATACAAAGGTCATGTGTACATCCATTCAAAGGTCATGTGTACATTCATACAAAGGTCATGTGTACATCCATTCAAAGGTCATGTGTACATCCATTCAAAGGTCATGTGTACATCCATACAAAGGTCATGTGTACATCCATACAAAGGTCATGTGTACATCCATACAAAGGTCATGTGTACATCCATTCAAAGGTCATGTGTACATCCATGCAAAGGTTCTGTACAAGATATCTCATGAACCCCTTTGCAGATTAGGTTTATATTGACAGCATTACATCACACCATCAAGGTCTATGTGTTTATATTTACAGCATTACATCACATCATCAAGGTCTATGTGTTTATATTTACAGCATTACATCACACCATCAAGGTCTATGTGTTTATATTGACAGCATTACATCACACCATCAAGGTCTATGTGTTTATATTAACAGCATTACATCACACCATCAAGGTCTATGTGTTTATATTTACAGCATTACATCACACCATCAAGGTCTATGTGTTTATATTTACAGAATTATATCACACCATCAAGGTCTATGTGTTTATATTTACAGAATTATATCACACCATCAAGGTCTACATGATTATATTGTGGTATTCATCACTCAAAGTTCAAGCTTAAAGGTCATAATTGACCACTTTTTGTAAACAGGATGTCTTATGATCCCCAGGACAGATTTGGTTCATATTAACACCATATCATAACACTGTCAATTTCTATACTTGGTCCATGGAATATCTCAGCTTATCTTTCATCACTCACTTTTATCATATAACAGAGGAGGTTCGGAGATATGAGTTACTCTGAGTCTTACAGTTCTTGTCAAACCACAAATAAAAATCGTTCTATGTGATATCAGTTCTAGGTAAAACTCATATTGTTAAATAAAAAAGAAAATGAGAAATTAATTCAATTCAGATTTGTTTAGGATTGTTGAACTCTTTCTTTCCAGAGAAAAAAGGCACACCAACACTTTCATCATCTGCTGATTGGCCTGACCACCAACTACAGAGTACAATTAGGTAGGGCATGCCAGGCTTTAGTTATGGAATTTTTGTGTCACCTACAACGGATGTCAGAAAGGCAGAGCACAGGTGTTACTTTTCCGACGGTGTCAACAATGTTAAGGTTTTAGGTCTAGCAGTTCCTGACAAAGCTACACCAACAAAACCTCAATCATAGATGTAGCATGGGTTAATAGAGCTTATTGCACTAAAAATGTTTCATGGCTTTCTGCATTTTTATGGTAAAAATCTCAAATTTCTGGACTTTGGAGAAAATAATAGTTAAGGTGTTGTGTTTAGCTCTTGCATATTAAGCTGCTTCTGACAAACTGTTAGAGCTAGTCTAGAACATCCAAACTTTGGTTATATGTGTATCATGGAATATATAGCTGAATGCATTGCACTCTTTACTAGCATTTCTATGATTTTTGTATGTTTTTGGTAAAAACATTAAATTTCTGGACTTAAATTTCATTAGTCTCTTCAAATATATCATTTAGTATGTTAAAATGCTTATGATATCGACAAAGCAGGTCAAGTGACACATACATTTGTAATAACGCATAATTCTTGCATGATTATACATGTATTTGAAGTAGAATTTCAATTAATAGTACAGTGACAATGAGAAAATAATACACAGATCATTGTATTAATACACAGTATGTTAGTGGAAGAATACTTGTCACCTGGAAACTTCTACCTTGTAACCATGGCAACTGAGGAAAGTGGGAAACATCAACAGGTGCCAGGAAGTTCATTAAGGGCCATAACTCTAGTTTCAAATGAAGAGAGTGTGAGTGTATACAACAGGAACACAGTGTTGATCTGTCTACTACTGGAAGGACTCGGAACCTTCGCTAAGGTAAAATATTTCCAGCAGATTGTTACACAGGAATTTGGACAAAACGGTAATGGGTTTAGACACTGTCAGGCTCTTAATCTGAGGGGGAAGATTCTTATCATAATAAGTTTATAGAGTCGAGGCTTGGAGAGTGTTTGCTAGCTTAAGAATCTTACCCAGTGGATTAAGATCCCCTTAATTGTCTCATTCATTATTTTTCTCCTACTCTAGATTTGACTTATGTGCACTTAAATGGTCATGATAGTGTAAAATTATGTGTTCTCTCAATTGCTACACTCTCCATGTCAGAACATTGGAAAATATTCTCTGATGTGAGAGCCTAGTTGGGTGGACGTACTTTCATGTTTTGACATAAGTAAGGAATTCTGACTATTATCTGCTACTAGTATGTACAGTATTATTTGGACTAGCTTTAGTAATGTAAACTCATTATATCTACAGGTACTTGGCAGGAGTTATCTTCCTTTGTTGATGCAGACACTGTACCCAATGTTGGAAAAACTAGGAGACAATACAGCTGTAATCAGCACTGCAGCTTACCTGTCACTATGTACCACCTGTACAGCATGTAATTACAGGTAAGTTATCATGGTGTTCCACCTGTAATTACAGCTGTGTATGTCACCATATACCACCTGTACAGCCTGTAATTACAGGTAAGTTGTCGCAGTGCACTACCTGTATAGCCTGTAATTATAGGTAAGTTGCCACAGTGTACCACCTGTACAGCCTGTATTTACAGGTAAGTTGTCACAGTGTACTACCTGTACAGCCTGTAATTACAGGTAAGTTGTTACAGTGTACCACCTGTAATTAAAGGTAAGTTGTCACAGTGTACCATCTGTACAGCCTGTAATTACAGGTAAGTTGTCACAGTGTACTACCTGTACAGCCTGTAATAATAGGTAAGTTGTCACAGTGTACCATCTGTACAGCCTGTTATTACAGGTAAGTAATAAATGAGGCCCAGGGCTCTGGGCTTAAGAGCTATCATATTTGTTCAAATATGCAAAACTCTTAAAATAATAAAAAGGTCTATGAATAATTAAAAAGTACAGGGCTCTGATATTTTGTATTTAATATGTAACAAACAAAGAAAAAATACAATTTTAGGCCAAACTCGGTGACCAAAAATTACTTTAGTAAATCAACAAGATAGGTGAATCAAATGTTCCAATTTAATCTTCTTTTCATATGCTATCAAAGATGAATGATAAAAACCCATTCGGCATCTGTTTTAAGACACATATATATATGTAGTTTATTTGACTTTTATCATACTTTTTTCACAGATCTATTGCAGAATTGATTCAGAAAAATGCTGATTATCTGGTAAATGCTATTTCTCTCCGACTACGCCATTTCCATGACAACCAACAAAGCCCTCTGGTGTTAAAGGTCATGTTGCAGTACAGCAGTAGTGACCTTCTACCGCTGATAGATGACACCATACAGGAGGTACTACTGTGTTTGTCTGTAGTTGTCTGTAGTTGTCTGCCCCTGATAGACGACACCATACAGGAGGTACTACTGTGTTTGTCTGTAGTTGTCTGTCCCTGATAGATGACACCATACGTGAGGTACTACTGTGTTTGTCTGTAGTTGTCTGTAGTTGTCTGCCCCTGATAGACGACACCATACGGGAGGTACTACTGTGTTTGTCTGTAGTTGTCTGCCCCTGGTAGATGACACCATACAGGAGGTACTACTGTGTTTGTCTGTAGTTGTCTGTAGTTGTCTGCCCCTGATAGATGGCACCATACAGGAGGTACTACTGTGTTTGTCTGTAGTTGTCTGCCCCTGATAGATGACACCATACAGGAGGTACTACTGTGTTTGTCTGTAGTTGTCTGCCCCTGATAGATGACACCATACAGGAGGTACTACTGTGTTTGTCTGTAGTTGTCTGTCCCTGATAGATGACACCATACAGGAGGTACTACTGTGTTTGTCTGTAGTTGTCTGTAGTTGTCTGCCCCTGATAGATGACACCATACAGGAGGTACTACTGTGTTTGTCTGTAGTTGTCTGCCCCTGATAGATGACACCATACAGGAGGTACTACTGTGTTTGTCTGTAGTTGTCTGCCCCTGATAGATGACACCATACAGGAGGTACTACTGTGTTTGTCTGTAGTTGTCTGCCCCTGATAGATGACACCATACAGGAGGTACTACTGTGTTTGTCTGTAGTTGTCTGTAGTTGTCTGCCCCTGATAGATGACACCATACAGGAGGTACTACTGTGTTTGTCTGTAGTTGTCTGCCCCTGATAGACGACACCATACAGGAGGTACTAGCTGTGTTTGTCTGTAGTTGTCTGCCCCTGATAGATGACACCATACACGAGGTACTACTGTGTTTGTCTGTAGTTGTCTGTCCCTGATAGACGACACCATACACGAGGTACTACTGTGTTTGTCTGTAGTTGTCTGTCCCTGATAGATAACACCATACAGGAGGCACTAGTGTGTTTGTCTGTAGTTGTCTGCCCCTGATAGATGACACCATACACGAGGTACTACTGTGTCTGTCTGTAGTTGTCTGCCCCTGATAGATGACACCATACGTGAGGTACTACTGTGTTTGTCTGTAGTTGTCTGTAGTTGTCTGCCCCTGATAGATTACACCATACGGGAGGTACTACTGTGTTTGTCTGTAGTTGTCTGCCCCTGGTAGATGACACCATACAGGAGGTACTACTGTGTTTGTCTGTAGTTGTCTGTAGTTGTCTGCCCCTGATAGATGGCATCATACAAGAGGTACTACTGTGTTTGTCTGTAGTTGTCTGCCCCTGATAAATGACACCATACAGGAGGTACTACTGTGTTTGTCTGTGGTTGTCTGTAGTTGTCTGTCCCTGATAGATGGCATCATACAGGAGGTACTACTGTGTTTGTCTGTAGTTGTCTGTAGTTGTCTGCCCCTGATAGATGGCATCATACAGGAGGTACTACTGTGTTTGTCTGTAGTTGTCTGTCCCTGATAGATGACATCATACAGGAGGTACTACTGTGTTTGTCTGTAGTTGTCTGTAGTTGTCTGCCCCTGATAGATGGCATCATACAGGAGGTAGTACTGTGTTTGTCTGTAGTTGTCTGCCCCTGATGGATGACACCATACAGGAGGTACTACTGTGTTTGTCTGTAGTTGTCTGTCCCTGATAGATGACACCATACAGGAGGTACTACTGTGTTTGTCTGTAGTTGTCTGCCCCTGATAGATGACACCATACAGGAGGTACTACTGTGTTTGTCTGTAGTTGTCTGCCCCTGATAGATGACACCATACACGAGGTATTACTGTGTTTGTCTGTAGTTGTCTGTCCCTGATAGATGACACCATACAGGAGGTACTACTGTGTTTGTCTGTAGTTGTCTGCCCCTGATAAATGACACCATACAGGAGGTACCACTGTGTTTGTCTGTAGTTGTCTGCCCCTGATAGATGACACCATACACGAGGTACTACTGTGTTTGTCTGTAGTTGTCTGTCCCTGATAGATAACACCATACAGGAGGTACTACTGTGTTTGTCTGTAGTTGTCTGTCCCTGATAGATAACACCATACAGGAGGCACTAGTGTGTTTGTCTGTAGTTGTCTGCCCTTGATAGACGACACCATACACGAGGTACTACTGTGTTTGTCTGTAGTTGTCTGTCCCTGATAGACGACACCATACACGAGGTACTACTGTGTTTGTCTGTAGTTGTCTGTCCCTGATAGATAACACCATACAGGAGGCACTAGTGTGTTTGTCTGTAGTTGTCTGCCCCTGATAGATGACACCATACACGAGGTACTACTGTGTCTGTCTGTAGTTGTCTGCCCCTGATAGATGACACCATACACGAGGTACTACTGTGTTTGTCTGTAGTTGTCTGCCCCTGATAGATGACACCATACACGAGGTACTACTGTGTTTGTCTGTAGTTGTCTGCCCCTGATAGATGACACCATACACGAGGTACTACTGTGTCTGTCTGTAGTTGTCTGCCCCTGATAGATGACACCATACACGAGGTACCACTGTGTCTGTCTGTAGTTGTCTGCCCCTGATAGATGACACCATACACGAGGTACTACTGTGTTTGTCTGTAGTTGTCTGCCCCTGATAGATGACACCATACACGAGGTACTACTGTGTTTGTCTGTAGTTGTCTGTCCCTGATAGATGACACCATACACGAGGTACTACTGTGTTTGTCTGTAGTTGTCTGCCCCTGATAGATGACACCATACAGGAGTTACTACTGTGTTTGTGTGTAGTTGTTTTCTCCTGACAGATGCTTGATGATTTCTTGATTTTTAACATGTAAATTGATCTTTAAAGTTACCTCCCTTGTTTCAGATTTTGGATGTGCTAGATGACCACCATTTGGACCAGGCAGTGTTGTTTATGGGAGTGCTACATGAACTTACCAAAGCCATTGTCAGATGGTTCCCTCCTGTCAAGGTTTGTTAGACTTTAAGACACGTGCCAATTCTCTCCATTGAGTACCGAGGGAAAAACATGTAGATACTTCACTCTTCTCTTGACAAAGGAAACAGTATTTTAAGTTTTCGAACTCATCTTTTGATAACTGTTATGATTAAAGATAAACGCCCAATAAACAAAACAATATTAATACCAAACTGATTGAATTTATCCGGACCATGCATTAGAGAACCACCGTTTGTGGGTATATTGAGATCTATTGTATCAACTTTCAGTGTTTTAGGTAATTTGACACCATCCATGTGATTATATCCTGTATTATATCATGAGATTAGAGGGTATCAGTTCTACCTTTGAGGATAAACTTGTGCTATAGGAACAGATAGAACTGCAGTGACAACTTACTACAAACACACTATATGTAGATCTACGGCAACTAGGCACTACCCACTCAAGGGGTCCGTGACAGCTCAGTCAGTTAAAGCACCAGCCATGTAATCTCAGGTGAAGATCAGAGGTGCATAGTTTGAAGCTCTATACCGGTATTGGTTTGTTATTCTCGGGAAACGGAGAAACAGGCCGTATGTGCTTTCGTGGTTGTGTCATTAGGCAATACACTTTACAATAATTGCTCTGGATGGCATGTGACAGACCTCCCATATGTTGTTCAGTGAGGTAGTCACGAACTGCTACAAGGAGGCCTGCCTCAGAATGACCCTGGCTGTTCAGGGGACGAAAAACCCAGAAAACAAATGTAAAAGTTTTGGCATCAGACACTAGAAATCACAACAACATGAACAATGTAAATATAGAAATATGTACAACATGTAAGTGTTCAAAACCTAAATCTTTTACACAAACTAACAAGTCCATTCAAGGGACAACTAGACAATCCACACTCAAAGCTGTAATCTTGATCAATTATGTATTTCTCATATTAGCAGCATGAGGTGACAGCAAATACCCAAGAAGAGGAACCGAATGATAGGTCAGAGGTACAACCTCAAGGATATACTGGAGAAAAGAAGCCGTCTGATGGGTCAGAGGGACGGCAGCAAGGAAATACCGGAGAAAAGGTGCCGTCTGATGGGTCAGAGGGACGGCAGCAAGGAAATACTGGAGAAAAGGAACTGTCTGATAGGTCAGAGGGACGGCAGCAAGGAAATACCGGAGAAAAGGGGCCGTCTGATGGGTCAGAGGGACGGCAGCAAGGAAATACTGGAGAAAAGGAGCCGTCTGATGAGTCAGATGGAGGGACGCTGCTGCCCTTTATACTTCAATACTGTCAGCAGAAGAAGCTGGCCAGTGGGGATGTTACTGAGGAGGACATTACAGACAATGATATCATAGATGGTTCAGAAACAACACAGGATGTTGACAAGGGGGATAACTCTGAACCAAACACCATCAAGTTTCTGAAACAGGTGAGTTTTCTGAACATCGGCATATTAATGTTACTTGTATCTTGGATAAAACTTCTCAATATGGTAGCCTGGTGTTGCCCCATACTGGTAAGAATGATCTCTCCAAAATTTATGTTTCAGAAAAAAAGTGCTCTCACTTTTATCAGATATTTTGCCACAATGTGTTGATTAAGGGAATCAGTGTATGACTATACTCTACATTATGTACTGTATTTTCATTTCAAACACATGTTACCAACATCCTGTATTAAATGTATTCTTTCAACTATTTCCCTACTTACCTCAGCAGTAACCTTTGACCTTGAACAGGTGATGATACGTTGTAAACACCTCCTGTCTTCCCACAATGCACGCCTACGAATTCTGGTATTGGACACCATCAGTCAAGCATGTCAAGCACTAGCAGATCATACAAGTAGGTCAAGGTCACATATTGATACAAAGTAATATATATACAGTCAAATTTCATCTCTGTGTTAACTCAAAGACAGCTTAGCTCCAAGGGAAATTTCTATAGAAAATATAGTTGAATACTCTATATAACTCTAAGTTTGTTCATGACCCCGAAGTCCTATATAACTCTAAGTTTGTTCATGACCCCAATGACTTCAAGATGACGAAGTTTGACTGTATTTACCTTCAATATCACCAAAATCCCTGATTATGATAAATCACGACTTCCTAGATGTGACTTGGTCACAGATTTACTCCTTCGCTTGTATCATGTGGATATTTCTTTGTCCACACATGCATGTAAAGGTCAATTACACAAATATATCTGCCCTAGTGTTGGTCCAAGCTATGACAAAGCAGGTGTAAACTGGAGATTTTGTGAAAAAGCAGGTCCCTCTGGGGTCGTTTTCTTCAGGAGGGTGATTAAATAGAAGTTGTAAATTTTCGGGTGTGACACAAAGCGGTTGATTGACAGCTGTGTTATATCAAGCCACTTCCTGTTTGTAGATGAGTTGTTGCCGCTACTACATGAAATCTGGGTTCCGTTCAGAGCAAGATTTATTGACGAAGAAAAGTTAGTCATTAAGAAGGCAAGTATCAATAGAAGTGCCATACCGTTACTGTATAGAATATTCTCTGTGTATAAACATTTCTTGTTTTTCTGTTTGGCAAGGAACTAGAAAATTAATTGCAAAAATTTTGTTGAAATACTAGACTTATTAATTCATATTTATTTAGGTGCTTATGAAAGTTTGTACCACAGAACTATCGAAAAATTTTGAAACTGCGGAAGAAAGTACCCGAAAATATATCATGTTATACAGTCCTAATAAAAATTTATCGAAATGTACAAATGGATGAAGAGTTAGTAGGAAACAGGAAGAGTTAGTAGTCATGTTACAATGTTAACCATATTTTAGTAAAAAATACACCTCTACTGCTATGAATATGCGGCTCACAAGACACCTATGCTGTGTATTAAGAATGAATACACTTCTACCTAATCAAGGGATTAAGATACAACTATGGGTAAAATGGTATACCTAACTTTCAAGATATAGATGACAATTCTACTTATTGCATAATTTTTCTAAGGGAAGTGCCTCCATTCCAGATTTTTGATGTTTTGTCAGTTATACAAAATCCTGATAAGTTGACTGACACTTGTATTTTGGTTATACAATGTATACATTTATAATTATAATTGAGTAATACAATAATGTAGAATGCTCTTTTATATCATTAATTACTGTCTAAATAATTCTGTTCAACCCAATATGCACTCAAGATTTCTGATAATTGATGCAAAAATCAGTATTTATCTGGTAAAATTTGGATGAGAACATAAAATTATTCTGTTTCAAATTACTTTTTACACTTTGAAATCCCCTATTTTGAAGAGTGATTGATTTTCAAACAGATTGGTTTGAATCACAGGGACTTGGCATGGAATTCGCATCCACGGTCCATATATATACTATAATACAAATGGAGCGTGGTTGTGAATTTATGCCAAGCCCTGTGATTTGAATGGTAGAGTAGGACATTGTGAGGAGATATGAAAAAATAGATCTTTGATAAATACTGTTGTCTTCAATTATGCTTGCCTGCATTTAATTTGTTGCACAACTTCAGAAATCTTTGTATACATAAATTTATTTGTGACATGTTATTAGCAGTCATACTCCAGGAAAAATGTTGACCAGCGCCAGTTAGGTATAACATATAATAACAATATCCTGATGACCCCACAGATTATACCACAGGGCCTTGGCACAATTTTCCAAATGATAGTTCATACATATATGTATTATATTGACACTGTAATGCATATATATATATGGACTATCATTTAGAAAATCTATATATGAACTATCATTTGGAAAATCTATATATGGACTATCACTTGGAAAATCTATATATGGACTATCACATTCAAAATCTATATATGGACTATCACTTAGAAAATCTATATATGGACTATCACTTGGAAAATCTATATATGGACTATCACTTGGAAATCTATATATGGACTATCACTTAAAAAAATCTATATATGGACTATCACTTGGAAAATCTATATATGGACTATCACTTGGAAAATCTATATATGGACTATCACATTGAAAATCTATATATGGACTATTACTTAAAAAAATCTATATATGAACTATTACTTAAAAAAATCTATATATGGACTATCACTTGGAAAATCTATATATTGACTATCACTTGGAGAATCTATATACGGACTATCACATGGAAAATCTATATACGGACTATCACTTGGAAAATCTATATATGGACTATCACTTGGAAAATCTATATATGGACTATCACTTGGAAAATCTATATATTGACTATCACTTGGAAAATCTATATATGGACTATCACTTGGAAAATCCATATATGGACTATCACTTGGAAAATCCATATATGGACTTTCACTTGGAAAATCTATATATGGACTTTCACTTGGAAAATCTCTATATGGACTATCACTTGGAAAATCTATATATGGACTATCACTTGGAAAATCTATATATGGACTATCACTTGGAAAATCTTTATATGGACTATCACATTGAAAATCTATATATGGACTATTACTTAAAAAAATCTATATATGGACTATTACTTACCTGTGGGGTATACATGTGTTTGGCACTACTCATTTTGAAATCATTCAATCAATAAAAAAGACAACAATAGGAATTGAGGTGACAAAAGCATTGTGATACCATGCTCATTGTGCGGTCCGATATTCTCTATCCCTACCAGGCTCTAGAGGTTCTGTCAGTAATGGTGTGTATGAGTGGAGACTTTCTAAAACAACGTGTGGTGAAGGATGTGCTGCCAGTCATTAGAACATTCCTGGATAAACAGTCTCAGATCAGGTACAGTACAACTGATGTATCCCGGAATATATACATTCACTCTATACAAAGGATGTACATACATGTATACAGGGTTTTATCATTCAAAAATATTTGGCCACATGATAACTTTTCAACGTTTTTCAATGGAATTTATTAAGATTTCATAAGCATGTAGAGAGTTATTTACCCTTTTTCTCCGATGATATTTGTATAATTTTCTGTAGACAATTTCAAAAGATATTTCAGTTCACAGTTTTGAAATTGGTAGAAATACTACATTAGAATAAAGAACAAGCAAGATCACACTTATGTTACAGTTCATATGTTCGTCTATTTCAGGAAAATAAAGTGCAAGAAAAATATGTAAAAAATCATTGGATGGAATAGCAAACAATTGTCTGCTAGTGTCTGGAAAATCGTGAAAATCCCTTGAAAAAGGGAGTCAAAAAAATTCTTTAAATAGCTCTCAAAGTGAATGAAATATATGGAAAAAAAATTGTGACCAAATATTTTTGGCCGGTCACTCTAGTTACTTTTACTGTAGACAAAAGATTTAAATGATTTACTGTAGGTACTGTTGAAATATCTGTTAAAATCATCTTTCTGTGTTATACACATCATAAACAAAACCTATTTGAGAGATTTAACCTTCTATTCCATTCAAATCCCTGGAAACTATTTTAGGGAAACAATGTTCATACACTGTCTTTACAAGGTACAGCTGCATCACGTTATTCTGAAACAAATGTGGAAACAAATTAGTCACCAAAAAATCTTAATGGTTCCGTTACCTTTGAACTGTTTACACGCTATCTGGACTTGATTGATACTGTTACATAATGTGGACATGAAAATTATGGCCCCCAAAAACGACTTTGCCTATTCCTTGTAAGTGACATAAACTTATAGAATAAATAAAAGTTCTGTTCAATGTTGAATTGTTCACAGCTTGCAGGCGGGTCAGGCATACCTGTATACTGTCAGCTGTAGACTACAACAACAGGCCCTTCAGGTGCTCGGCAGTCTCATCGTTCAGGTACACCTCTTGATGTGTAGACACTCTGGTCACATTGCTCTCAGCTAGATATTGGATTGTATTGATTCACAATTTATATTATAAACGATTCTATTAATTTAAAAAATTTGTAAAGTTATTTTTGTCACAGTGTTAATAGTCTCTAAAATTGGAAGGCATGACTTTATGATTACAATGATGCTACCTGGATCTATTCTAGGGTACAGTACTGTACATGGAGTATTAGCAATATTGACTTTAGTTGAAAATCTTTTGAAATAATTGTTAACTTATTAAGTTAGTGATACACATTCTTCTGTGGTGATAGACACCCAATGGATATACTTTGTAAATAATACTTAATCTATTAGTTAATAACGGTTAATCTGTTAGTTAATAATGGTTAATCTGCTAGTTAATAATGGTTAATCTGCTAGTTAATAATGGTTAATCTTTTAATTAATAATGGTTAATCTGTTAGTTAATAATGCTTAATCTATTAGTTAATAATGGTTAATCTGTTAGCTAATAATGGCTAATCTATTAGTTAATGATGGTTAATCTATTAGTTAATAATGGTTAATCTGTTAGTTAATAATGGTTAATCTGTTAGTTAATAATGATTAATCTGTTAGTTAATAATGGTTAATCTGTTAGTTAATAATGGTTAATCTGTTAGTTAATAATGGTTAATCTGTAAGTTAATAATGGTTAATCTGTTAGTTAATAATGGTTAATCTGTTAGTTAATAATGGTTAATCTGTTAGTCAATAATGGCTAATCTGTTAGTTAATAATGGTTAATCTGTTAGTTAATAATGGTTAATCTGTTAGTTAATAATGATTAATCTGTTAGTTAATAATGGTTAATCTGTTAGTTAATAATGGTTAATCTGTTAGTTAATAATGGTTAATCTGTAAGTTAATAATGGTTAATCTGTTAGTTAATAATGGTTAATCTGTAAGTTAATAATGGTTAATCTGTTAGTTAATAATGATTAATCTGTTAGTTAATAATGGTTAATCTGTTAGTTAATAATGGTTAATCTGTTAGTTAATAATGGTTAATCTGTTAGTTAATAATGTTTAATCTATTTTTTCTAAAGCTTGGTCTGTCTGGGAACTGCCTAGATAGTATCCTTGGAGTGTGTGTTTCCTACCTCAGCACACGGCAACCTAAACCACTACAACAGGTAATGATTCAAACAGAGGAAAATCAAATCGTTATTATAAATACATACCAATAATTGCTCCACCTTCGTGGCCTACTTGTTCAAATGGCAATTAGCTTAATAACTTGATTCTTATTATAGAGTTTTTTTAAAGTTAAAATGTAGAGTATCTCTCAATAACAGAGAGACATCACATAACACACTTACATCTGTTTAAAGAGGACTATTGATGTGTTGATTGATGAAGCTTGATGTCTTAAAAAGAATTATAGGATGTGATTTGTTCCTTTGCTAGGTTTCCATGGAGATCTGTACACAGCTGGCAGCCATTGCAAGTGATGAACTTTGGCTTCGATTGACTGACTTATACAGGGAGGAGGATTATACACCACCACACCCGATCTTCTCACCTGTAAAGGTATATACATTTTCAGTACTAAAAATATGGAATATTTTTGTCAATTGAAAAAAAAAATGATAATAAAAATTAATGTACAATGGTAATACCAGAATTAAAGCAGTAAGGATACAATTTCTGTTTTTGTGCTTTCCATTTTTATCATAGACTATATCTATGTCATGTAAATTTAGATTGGCTTTTAAGCCCTGTGTGTGATGATGAATCATGTTATTTTGAAAAATGCCTGATGTTACTGTTTTTTCATTGTTTTGCAGTTCCATAGCAAAGTCGGATGTCAGAATGAATTCACTGATAACATCCTGAGACTGAGAAGGTCTGGGAACTTTAAGGGGACTTGAATGTGTTGATTTGTGATTGGTTGATTATCACATGAGTTCCGACTAATCAAATGCCTTGTTCCTTGGAGTAGGTTTCAATTGATTGAAAACCAGATATGTACGACCTACAGAGCTTCTTTCAGGCCATAGTACTCAGTTGATACACCAACACACTGAGGGCACCGTGGGTGAAGGTCCTATGTTTATGGTTAAATCCCTAAATTGTGTCAGTTTCCATTTCTCTGGAAGCTGTGATCGATCATCCTATGCTGTTTTGTGATCTTTGGCAAGACACTTCATCCCAAATCTTCTGGTTAGCCTGCAGTGATGTAGCCACCAGCTACTACCAACAGATCCAAGAACCTAAAAGACACCCAGGCTGATGTGTATGTGACCTCTGGCAAGACACTTTATCCCAACTCCTCTGGATAGCGTGCGGTAAATGCCCCCATGTATGTTGTTCAGTGAGGTAGCCACCAGCTACTACAAGCAGACATCATGGCCACAAAAAGACCCTCGCTGTTAATGTGATGAGAATCCTTAGAGTCTATGAAGACCTTCATAATGTATTCCGTCAACACAATTTTGATTGCTTGAACTACAGAATCTAAATGTTTATGGCTTTCATCATTTAAGTGCTATACAGAAATTAAATCAACTGCAGAATATGTATGGGTTTTACATGTTCAGATGTCTATGACCAACATGTTGTTTGTATGAAACGCAGAACGTGTTATGAGGTATACTGAATGATCAAGGGTATATTAGATTTATCAACAGGATCGGTTACCGAGGGACACGTTCAACCACAGTAAACAAGAATGTGTTGATGTTGAGTAAGGTGTTTATCTGTTCATATCCAATAAATATCAAGTAAACATAAATACAAAGCTGGTATCAGATGAGTTTGTTTATTTATGTACTCTCTAATGTTTATACATATTTTAAAAAATCACTCATGCAGATCGTTCAGACTCTAGAATACTTAAAAGTTAAAAAAAATAAATGAATTAATTTTGATTTTTTAGAGTACATTATTTAGGTTCTCAAAGTAGGTATCACGGAGAAATCATTCTTAAAATCTCAAATCCAAGTGCATGGTTCATGCTTAGATATGCACATTCAATAAATATAGCTTGGTTGATGGGTAGATTGTGTTAAATGTCATATATATAATATTAAATATAGCTCTGGTCTAATAAGAGTAGCTCCCATATATGTGTAGTGTGTGGTGGAGGCCCTGTTCTGCCCGGAGGGACATACATGTAGGACATATTTGGTTTGTGTTTGGAAACAGATAAAAACAAAAGTTCCCTCACCATACCAAGGCACAGAGTTATACGTATAAGAAGTTCCCTAACTTGATATGCGCTATTGTAAATGCATTGTAATTTGCTGAAGATGTTTCCTTTTCTTTTCTTTTTCCTTCCATCAAAACGTTTGTGAACTTAAGGTCATGGGTTGGGGAATACACAGACACGCAGGATTCGATAGTCTATAGTTCCACACCTTGGTACATCACTCTTAGGTAGTGGCTGTTTGTTATATTGGTATAGCAGGATTCGACAGTCTATAGTTCCACACCTTGGTACATTACTAGTAGGTAGCGGTTGTTTGTTATATTGGTATAACAGGATTCGACAGTCTATAGTTCCACACCTTGGTACATCACTAGTAGGTAGCGGTTGTTTGTTATATTGGTATAGCAGGATTCGACAGTCTATAGTCCCCACCTTGGTACATCACTAGTAGGTAGCGGTTGTTATATTGGTATAGCAGGATTCGACAGTCTATAGTTCCACACCTTGGTACATCACTAGTAGGTAGCGGTTATATTGGTATAGCAGGATTCGACAGTCTATAGTCCCACACCTTGGTACATCACTAGTAGGTAGCGGTTGTTTAAGTTATATTTGTATAGCAGGATTCGACAGTCTATAGTTCCACACCTTGGTACATCACTAGTAGGTAGCGGTTGTTATATTGGTATAGCAGGATTCGACAGTCTATAGTTCCACACCTTGGTACATCACTAGTAGGTAGTGGTTGTTTAAGTTATATTGGTATAGCAGGATTCGACAGTCTATAGTCCCACAACTTGGTACATCACTAGTAGGTAGTGGTTGTTTGTTATATTGGTATAATAGGATTCGACATTCTATAGTCCCACACCTTGGTACATCACTAGTAGGTAGCGGTTGTTATATTGGTATAGCAGGATTCGACAGTCTATAGTTCCACACCTTGGTACATCACTAATAGGTAGCGGTTGTTTAAGTTATATTGGTATAGTAGGATTCGACAGTCTATAGTTCCACACCTTGGTACATCACTAGTAGGTAGCGGTTGTTTAAGTTATATTGGAATAGTAGGATTCGACAGTCTATAGTTCCACACCTTGGTACATCACTAGTAGGTAGTGGTTGTTTAAGTTATATTGGAATAGTAGGATTCGACAGTCTATAGTTCCACACCTTGGTACATCACTAGTAGGTAGTGGTTGTTTAAGTTATATTGGAATAGTAGGATTCGACAGTCTATAGTTCCACACCTTGGTACATCACTAGTAGGTAGCGGTTGTTTAAGTTATATTGGTATAGTAGGATTCGACAGTCTATAGTTCCACACCTTGGTAAATCACTAGTAGGTAGCGGTTGTTATATTGGTATAGCAGGATTCAACAGTCTATAGTTCCACACATTGGTACATCACTAGTAGGTAGCGGTTGTTATATTGGTATAGCAGGATTCGACAATCTATAGTTCCACACCTTGGTACATCACTAGTAGGTAGCGGTTGTTTAAGTTATATTGGTATAGTAGGATTCGACAGTCTATATTTCCTTGGTACATAACAAGTAGGTAGGTAGCGGTTGTTTAAGTTATATTGGTATAGTAAGATTCGACAGTCTGTAGTTCCACACCTTGGTATGTCATTAGCAGATAGCGCTTGTTTTTGTTTAAGAAATATTTAAGAGGGATGTTAAGGGCAATAAATCAGCCAGAAAAATAATAATTATAATTAAATGCAGATAGTAATGTTTTACAAATAGACAGAAAATTGTTGTATGTGCCACATGCTTAAATATTTGAAACGTTATCCAAAATCTGGCGAACAAATCAACGATGAAACATTGAGTAACCGTCCAATGTTGTCAGTGGATGACCATATTTTGTGGTATGCATTTAAATGCAAAATGCACTTTCTTGTATGAAGACATTTGATATCAAATCTCCTGTCAACGTTGGTAAGACATCAACTCATCTATCATCACAAACTATAGTGTCCACACCCCCGTACAGTTCAAATCATCTCATTGGAAATGATCTCAAACTTAAGATTGGAAATCAAACAGATGGAAGAGAAAGCTTAATTTCTCCGTTACCTTTGAGATATCACCTATGTTATCTTCCTTCACTTCAAGCTGCTCCTCGTTAGACAATGTAGAATGTAAAGACTGGGGAGGTTGGACTATTCTATCGCACTGTTCTTCCTCTCGCCACACTGTTTTTACATCCAAACAAAGAAGATGCAAAACTTCTATTCTGGGTTAGGGATATATTAGGATAAATATGGATACAGTACGCAACGCTATTAGCCATGCTGAAATCAAGTGTTTCAAAACACTTCAATCTGTGATACAAGCATTATACTAAATAGTTGTATCAATGTGTCTAGGTGAGGAGCACCTCAAGATGGAACTACTTCTAGAACAATAAACTATGTTTTCTGAGGCATTGTTTTAACCCGACGATAACCTATATCCTTTATGTGATCACAAGCCTCAGCCAATCTCTTTGACCAGAAAAACGTAACTATTTAAAATCCATGAGTATAGCTTTGTCTGATGAACTCTTGAACACGGTAGGAAAACTTTCTGGGAGTGACATCGATGCCAAGGTCAGTCATTGATAGTCCCGTCTTTGACATTAAAAAAAGAGCTGCAATAGAAAGGTATACTTAATAAGCTTTCAAAACTTGTTAACATAAGATGGTAGGTGCAAATTTTGATCAAAATATCATGTTTTATCTATAATTCTGAAGGTACTCAAAATCCTCTAGCTTGTCATACACAATCTCTGACTTGCGACTATGGAAGGTTCATAACGAACAAAAAAAAACCCCAGGGTTGTGGAAGATGCAGGTTGGTGATAAGAAGTGTTTGACATTTTTAGATATCCTGGCGTTTCTTGCCACCAGCCTGGCTCTCGGTTAGAGAACATGACATTGCCCAGATTTGAATTACTTTTACACTGCGGTTGTCGAAGATAAAGCAAAGGACTTTTACCTAAAAGGACACCCGATCTTACTTTCGTTTTCCCTTTAATCAAGGGTCTCCGTGTTAATCTTTGTTACGTTTTGCCCTCGTTTTATCTATTTCGATTTTATCTATTGAAATTATAGGTCTTTAGTACCTACCCACCTACATTTTGACTTTTTTTTTACCCATTTTGAGTTTGTTGGAAGCCTCCTCATTGTCGGAGATCCACGGTTGATTGCACTACGCTACGCTACATTTACCATGATAAGTGTAGCGTAGTGCAATCAACCGTGGGTCTCCGACGATGGTAGCTTCTTATGATCACTGGGCCCAGAGCATCACCGACGATTCCTAGAAGGACGAAACAGCTGTATGATGTCCTTAACGTCACTGGCGAGTTACAGAAAGATGAAACAGCTGTATGTTGTCTCTATCATCACTGACGAGTCCTAGAAAGATTGAAACAGCTGTATGATGATTTCCTTAACGTCACTGACGAGTTACAGAAAGATGAAACAGCTTTATGTTGTCTCCGTAATCACTGACGAGTCCTAGAAGGATGAAACAGCTGTATGATGAAGAGGAAACAACTGTATGATGTCCCTGACGTCACTGACGTGTCCAAGAAGGATGAAACAGCTGTATGATGAAGAGGAAACAGCTGTATGATGTCCCTAACGTCACGGACGAGTCTAAGATGGATGAAACAACTGTATGATGTCCCTAACGTCACTGACGAGTCCTAAAAGGACGAAACAGCTTTATGATGTCCCTAACGTCACTGACGAGTCCTAGAAAGAATCACTGACGTGTCCAAGAAGGATGAAACAGCTGTGTGATGAAGAGGAAACAGCTGTATGATGTCCCTAACGTCACTGACGAGTCTTATAGGGACGAAACAACTGTATGATGTCCCTAACGTCACTGACGAGTCCTAAAAGGACGAAACAGCTTTATGATGTCCCTAACGTCACTGACGAGTCCTAGAAAGATGAAACAGCTTCATGTTGTCTCTATCATCACTGACGTGTCCAAGAAGGACGAAACAGCTGTGTGATGAAGAGGAAACAGCTGTATGATGTCCCTAACGCCACTGACGGGTCTTAGAAGTACGAAACAACTGTATGATGTCCCTAACGTCACTGACGAGTCCTAAAAGGACGAAACAGCTTTATGTTGTCCCTAACGTCACTGACGAGTCCTAAAAGGACGAAAAAGCTTGATGTTGTCCCTGTCATCTCCAAAGGATGAACAGGTGTATGATACATTGAGTTCATTTTGGCTCTACTGACTCTCTTCCCTATTTGTTTTGAAATGGCGTTACTATATTAATGTGTTGCTTTGTTATAGGTATTTTGTAGAGTACAATTCTGTGAGTTCGAATTAAGATTTTCACGTCAGTATTCTCATGATTTTAACAGGATGCTGATGAATATTTTGAAGACAATTCTACTGTACACTGATAACTCTAAATCAGCAGGGCCCAGTTGTTCAAAAGTTGATTAGGCTAATCACATTTTAACAACATTTTTCAAATCCTGGTATAATAATTTCTTGTTGAACTAATTTGTCAAAACTTTATAAAATCTGTAATTCTTAATTCTCTTCCAACTGGCATGATTTAAAGATGATATACTCACGGGTTTTGCAACAAATGAGAAATGAAATTTTCATTAATCAAGTGATTAAACTAATCACCTTTTGAACAACCGGGCCCTGATGTCTGCGCGAAGTACTAGCCCTCGGTCGTCACTTCAAAGGGTCGATGCCTGTTGCCATTAAGTATGTGTAAGGTGATTTAATAATGATATACACATTATACTGCAGTCAATAAAAAAAGACGTGCAGGTCTATTTTTAGCAAGGTAACATTCATTACCAAAGACTGTTTTTAATTTACTGGAACGTTTGAAGATATGGTGATTCATTTGGATATATTTCTTTTAAGATGTATCTACTTAATGTGCACTGTTTTGTAATATATTTGCATGGCTTGTAAAAGTTTAAAGATTTAAATCTAAACAGAACAAGGGTTAGAAAATACTGGGGCTTGGGTAGTTATGTAATATGTATCTCTCCGTCGGCTCGAAAGAGACAGGCTGCACTGTATCAGTTTATGTAGTGCCAAAATCAGATAGAGAGACCTGGGTAAAAATACACACAATTTGAATACTAGCACGGCTGTCGAGCATGCAGAGGTAGACACGATCGGTATTGATGCGTGTACTTTCATGAATAGCTTGACAACTTTTGTATATATTACATGTGGTCATGGAGAAAGTGAAAATACATCAAGATAGAAATGATCTATCCAGTGACATAATCAGTATTATTCTATATACAACCATTTAGAGAGTCAAGGAATATCGCGACAAATAGTAAACTTCATACATATAGATGTATTCATCTTTATTTCGTAGCATTTATTGTCATATGGTATACAGTTCTATATATTAATCTTATATATGATATTATATATATATGTACCTACCTTCCTTAAATCACCATAGGTGTTGGTGGGAGGTTAAACCTTACTTACAAGTGTGCCTAAATCATTCTAGTATATATTCGCGTGACATAGAAAGGAATATTAAGAAGTTTCAATAAGCGATACAATTTCATAAATCTTGAGAGAGGGTTCTAGTCTCAAAGTGAAAAATATTGGTCGATAATTTCCTGATGTTAATCGATTACTTTCCTCGTTTCAGTGTCATGAGATTATTTCTGAAGTGATCTTTACTCTCCAGTTTTCCGTCACATTTACAACTAGTTCTGGTTTCAACAGTGTTTCTGACGATGGTAACCGAGTTTTGGTTCTGCGACGCATCAGTCGTTGCACTGGTGATCCTAGGTTAGAGTGTCGTGGTGTATTCCTGTGGTCCACTAAGGCCAGGCACAGGTCGCGTCCATCTTGTTTAACTTTTTCAGTAACCGTTTAACAGTTTGCTAAGAATTTTCAGCCATTCCATTAGATTCTGGAAACAAGGGACTTAAAGTTCTGTCTTCGAAACCACACTCCTTTGAGAATTTCCGAAATTCCTGACAATCAAATTGTGGACCATTGTCAGTTATCAGTAGATCTGGAATTCCATGGCGTGCAAACTGTGATTTGCAGTTGATTATAACGGTTTCACTCTTGGTATCCTTTAATTTGGACACTTCAAAGAATTCTGAATAATAATCTACTAGTACTAAGAAATGATCATCGTTTATCTGACATAGACCACATGTACTTTTGACCATGGTCATAATGGAACTTCATGCGATATTAGCGCTTCTATCAATCTACCAAAAAAAACATTGTCCATATTAATGAACTAACAATCGAATCCGCAGACATTAATCTACACCCATCAAATACCCATCCACGCCACGAAATTTTTCATCTACACCCTAAAAATAACTATATATACACCCGTAAAGACATTGTTATGTCTATACATTTGGTTTCCCTTTTTAGCTGTTGTCATTTTCTTTGTTGAGACAAATTAAATGTTTTGTTGGTATCCAGTCACTTGCTCTGTGTTTACTATCTATTTCCCATTTCCTTGGACCGTATCTCAAACACGTGTGTTTCTTATGTGTATTACGAGCAGTTATTCATAGGAATTGTATTATACAGGGTAGGTGTCGTCATAATACTGTCATTTTGTACCTGTAAATATGTATACTCATTTTAAGACGACGGAGAGAAACAAAATGGATGAGTATCTTATTTCCCTAAGCATTGTCACTCGGTCTTCAGGGGATTTAATTTATATACAGGTGCCCTATGTAACCAGTGATCCATTTAACACAACAGTGGGTGCACCACAGTTTTATAAAACAGGTTTTGGGGTGTATTTTTAGCTTACCATCTTCTTATCTCAGGACGTCTTCCACATGACAACTCTGATGTATGGTTATTTTGTTTAACGTCTTATTAACAGCCATGGTCATTTAAGGACGTGCCAGGTTTTGGAGGCAGAGGAAATCCGGAGTACTCGGAGAAAAACCATCGGCCTGCGGTCAGTACCAGGCAACTGCTCCACAAGGGTTGCTATCCCCTCACCCAGAGGTTCAAGTCTAGTGATAAAGTTTCGGGACACCTGAATATAATCGGCATATTATTCAACCTGTATGGACCATTAGATCAACAATTATTCAACATTATCAAGGAAACAGTGTATACATTTGCAATGGAGTACCGATGGGTGTGTCTGTGCATTTCGGTGATGGCGATGCTTCCGCCTCCGGTAAAATCAGGAAAAATATTGGTTCTAGCCATGCCAGCATGGAGCCACATCAAACCAATGCGAAATATTGCCGATTCGCTTGCAAGTATGTATGGACATCAATCAACTTTCATCTTAAATGAAGAATTGGGTGATAAAGTTAAGGAGGACAGCAATACTAATGTTATAATACCAGCGTCATACAGGAATATCAGTATAAGTTTGATTACAAAGGATTACATTAGTGGAGTGTGCAATCAAAGAGTGCCGCTACCAATTTTCGCATTACAGGCTTTTGGCAATAATATTTGTGATACTTTACTCTCGGACGAAGACTTAATTGCAGATCTTGAGCAGTTTAACTTTGACGTGGCTCTCATTGACAATGTCATGGTAGCGACCTGTTTCACAGTTCTAGCATACAAGTTAGGAATCCCATATGTCGAGGCTGGTCCAATGTACATACCGGTCAGGACGAGAATACCATTTATGCCATCTGTACATTCTACCTTTAGTCTGCTTGGTGTCTCTGAAGAAATGTCGTTTGTTCAAAGAGTACTCAACACACTAGTGTCTATATTGATAGCGGTCTCACCCCAGCCTGTATTTCCAGCCGATTTGGTTGAGAAGTATGTTCCAGAAAAGCCATTTGTGTCGTTAGATGTCCTGCATAGACGCACGGCGTTCCATCTTATTGACCTTGATTTTGTTCTTGACTTCCCAAAACCCATGATGCCAAATGTGGTATTTGTTGGAGGATTAAGCACAGAGAAGCCTAAAATTTTACCGTCTTACTTGAGGTCGTATATGAATTCAGCGACTGATGGAGTCGTTGTGGCCTCGTTTGGAAGTACCATAGACAATCTGCCCTCAGCTAGAATGGACAAACTTATTGGTGTATTTAAGAAGTTTAAAAATGTGAAATTCATTCTACGGTATGGAAACGATACAAAAATGGACGGCAATGTCTTATTAATGCCGTGGTTGCCACAAAACGATCTGCTAGCACATCCTAACACCAAGGCTTTCATCACCCATTGCGGAAACAGCGGCCTATATGAGGGATTGTACAACGCCGTACCAATGATAGGACTGCCCGTTATGTCGGACGGATTCTATAACTGTCGCAAAATGGCTTTTAAAGGATTTGGAATTTCTCACGATTTCTGCTCCTTTACTGATTTAGAATTATCGAATGCTATACAGGATATTCTCCATAATTCCAAATACAAAGATAACATCAGAAAAGGATCCAAAATATTTCACGGTCAACAGGGAACACCCAGTGATCGCTCGGCATACTGGATTGATCAAGTGATACAACATGGCGCTGATTATCTCCAATCTCCTGCAACTGATATGCCAATGTATAAATTTTACCTTATCGACGTCTTGTTCTTTATCATTTTAGTTCAATTTGTTATTATCTGGTGTTGCTGGAGGTTGATCAAAACATGTTCTAGATGTTGTTCCAGACCAAAAACCAAAACAGATTGAATACCCGCCTTGTGGAAAGGAGAATCTAAAGAGCGTGTATGTTTTACCGTATTTACATATTGTATTCCACTCATCAAAACTATCATTATAGTTAATCATTAATATTTCCTGAATCTTGCATATATACTAGAATCATCATAACCTTTATGTATTCAGGATAATATAACTGTAGATTTCAAACTCAGTAAAAGGATAATATAGCGATACACGCGCCTATATCGTAATAAATGTTCTATAAATATATATGTTTACAGGTTTTCTTGGTTGTTGTTTATAAACAATGCTATAGAGAGAAGGCGAATGGAGTCACGTGGGTGTGAGGGACGAGTCCGCGCAGCGTTCTCCTTAAGACGGGTTACATATGCATTCTTGTAGGACCTGTCGTATTATAATGTTATAGTTTTGCACTGATTTTGGTATTTATAAAACACGATTGGGGATGCTTTTAATTTTCTTATTTTTCGTAATTCAAGAAAAGTCATTATTTTATTGATAAGACAATATTTACCAACTGTAACTTAACAGAAAATATATCGGGCGACAAGCAAAAACTACGAAATAGCGTTGGATATGTATATGTGTGGAATTCTTTGTCGGAATATTTTTGGATATTACCCACTGAAAGGTTTGTCAGAGTGTATATAAAAGGATGTGTACAAATAGCCATGCATATGACATGAAATAAAGTTGAATATATCAATGTGGTTAACTTGGTTATTGATTCGAGAACTGAAAAGAAGAGAGAACATTACAATGAAAACAAATATACACTTAACACAATCACAAATTTCGATTCAGCTTCACACACAATCTGGTAGCCCGAGTTTCCTCTGGCCCTGTCACCATGTCTGATGTAGGTAGCCCGAGTTTCCTCTGGCCCTGTCACCATGTCTGATGTAGGTAGCCCGAGTTTCCTCTGGCCCTGACACCACGTCTGATGAAGGTAGCCCGAGTTTCCTCTAGCCCTGACACCATGTCTGATGTAGGTAGCCCGAGTTTCCTCTGGCCCTGTCACCATGTCTGATGTAGATAGCCCGAGTTTCCTCTAGCCCTGACACCATGTCTGATGTAGGTAGCCCGAGTTTCCTCTGGCCCTGACACCATGTCTGATGTAGGTAGCCCGAGTTTCCTCTAGCCCTGACACCATGTCTGATGTAGATAGCCCGAGTTTCCTCTGGCCCTAACAGAATTCCAATGACAGTCGCAAAACTGCGACCAACCTCAATCTATTACATTAGTAACAAGCAGTGCCATGCCTGTATACACCAAACTACGCGATTACCCCAATGTCCACCACGCGACAGCACATTGTTTAAAGCACATGTTAAGGCGCTTATTTATGGATTGAATACACAAAAATAATGTGCGGACCCAATTTATACACGAAATAACACAAAAACGTACAGTACGCAAATGATATATTAAGGCTTCCATACCTTTTCGACCCGATGATACAACGGCACAATACAATAATACCAGCTAAATCCACATAAGACTCATTACAATACACTATTATTAATGTAACATATCAACTAAAGTATACATGCTTGACTGTTTTATCCCGTTGTTGTTTTATTGATTGCCTTCATGATATCAGAACTGTGTCGTAAGGTAACATATAACTAAGTTATAAATAAAACATAAATTATGTCAAACGGCTCGACTTACAGTGCTGCACAAAATCAGCACGCATCACTTCCCGTGTTGTACATATCTGCGTGTTTGAGGGACATGCTGCTATTGTAACCGGTAATAGTACCCAAGTATGTCTGATCTTGGCATTGTATAACCTGACATGAACACTGCATGTCGCTCCCCTTTCCTCCCGACAGATTGTATGATATTGCAGTTCTAGCAATATTCAAGCCTCAGTAAGTTCTAACTCACGTACTGTTTAGATTTATAAACTATAGCGAGCCGATAACAAAGAGTGAGGGACAATCCGTCAACAAATCGGATATCCCGACTCTGTTAAGTATGTGGCACACACTACAGGTACTTGTGGAAAAAAATATATCGTACCCTGACCTACTTGTAGCAGTAAAACAATGCATATTTCAGGGAGAACAGAGATTTCCCCGAGAGGGTAGGCGGTGGCCTAGTTTTTTCGATCTTTTACTTGCTTACCTTTTAGTATTTATAAGGCCAAGGTATGATTTTTTTTTTTTTTTTTTTTACAAATTAAGCATGCGATTGTAATGCAGTAATGTACTCGTCTATAATGTAACATTTAAATTAAAAACATCATAATCATGTCCACAAGTACCTGTGGCACACACCTTGTTGTGACTAGTCGTGCAATCGAACCCCGATGTCCTACGAAATGTCTAATCCTTAAAACAGCTTCATAAAAG